>NW_027069942.1:476014-574406 GCF_002906115.3 Quercus suber | reverse complement strand
AAAAAAAAAAAAAAAAAAAAAAAAAAAAGACCTCCGCTCCTCCTTCCTTTTCTTATAAATTTTGTTTTTAGACTTTAGAGTCTTTAGGCTTAAGTCACTTTAGTGCAACATTTTGTTTGTGGTAGTGTGCCCTGACAAGCCACCCACGTGAAGTTAATTATGACGATTCAAATTCCAAACGACGTTTGATAAGTGTTAAAAGAAAAATATATTTAATTGTAAGCCTATCATGTTTTTCTTGTAAAAAAATTATTATGATTTTTTAAGTACATCAATAATTCTAAATTAGTCGCTAACCCGTGTGATGCATGGGAAAGCTATTGACTATGTTAAAAAAATCCAACAATAAAAGAAGAATTTAAGTTATCACATATGCAATGTTGTTGACAGTGTTAAACAACCTTGAAAACTTTCGTTTTGTTGCCTTAGTAAATGAAAAATATCAATTAAAAATTTTTAAATAAAAATTAGGATTCCAAATACCTTATATCCTCAATTATCCAATAAATGTTGCAATGTTAAAATAACAATTTCTAATCAATTGAAAGACAAAAAATGTTTTTCATAATTTTTTGTGATTTTTTTTTTTTGCAATTTTAAATAACTTTTTGTATCTTCTTCTTTTGTTGCTTTGTAGTAGTCATTGAATAACTCATTTTGTTCTCCTTGAGTGCAGATGTTGGTGTGAGTCGTACATTGCCTTCAACCTCAATTTTTTGTAACTTTGTAGACTTACTATTCTATTTAGGGGTTTGCGTTGCTCGGTTGCCTCGGTTTTTTCTCAAATTTGTTACCGAACTAATAGGGATTGGTTTTGTATTAATTAAAACCGATGGATACAGGTTAGGGTTGGTTTTTCGACCTATAGTGTGCGGTTCAATCGGCATGGTTTAATCGGTTTGGTCAGTTTGAAACATTAAAAATTCTATTTCTTTTTTTTTTTCATTAAAAAAAAAATCTATTCAACAAAAAAAAATAAATAAATAAAAACCTGTTCAACAGAAACTTTATAAAAAAAATATGTTCACCTAAATAGTAATGATCCAAATTGGCTCACATGAACAATCTGTTCACCTAAAACTTGTGCAAAAATCTGTGCAAAAAATATGTGCAAATAGTAATTATCCAAATTGGCTCACATAAACAATTTGTGCAAAAATCTGTTCACCTAAAACCTACAATAATGATCCAAATTTCATCATTTAATTCACGTAAACAATCTGTGCAAATTTTTTACATTGCAAATTGTCCAAATAGTTTCACAGTTTCACATATGACAAATTATCCAAATTTTTTCATTTCATTCACCATGCAAAAATATTTTGAAATTGCATCAATAAGAGTTCAACTCTCAAAATACTATCATGTAGCATATAATATCATTAGTGTCACTGTGTGTGTTAGTGTCAATAACAATAAGCGTTAATGTATCCACTTAATAACGTATTACAAAATCATTTGTCGCTGTCTACAAATGCCAAAAGAAAGATATACAAATTAAATTAGTATTTAGGCAAAAGAATGCTAATTGCTTGTATCCTCAATGATAACTCCACCCATGAATACCTAAATAACTATCATTAGTGAAAAGTCTACTACCAATAACATGTACAAATATAATTAGCATATAGGCAAAAGAATACTAATTCTTGTAAGTTCTTCGTCCAGTAAGTCTGTGCACTATGCATCATTTTGGAACTCCCACAAAATACAAAACAAAACCAAATAAACACGTGTTAATAACAATAAAACATTTATGAACAATAAAATATTTATAATTAACACAAACGAATATTAATAGTAGGTATACTTATATAATACTAACTACTAACTAACTCCAAGCAAAGAGTAGCACATCACTCATCATCATCCAACACAACGATGCTTGGATCATCATCCATAAGCATTGGGCAAACCAATTTAAATTCTACAATCCCATTCAAAACAATAAGATTCTTAAGCATTGAGAAAATAAATAAACAATTGATACATACAACAAACAAAATGAACATATATATATTTTTACTAGTGTCAATCTCAAAATCATCCATATCCTCCACATTATCCATGCACTCCTAAAGCTTTATTGGTCTTTTTTTCTTTGCATAATTCAACCAATTTTGGGTACAAAGAAGGGCTTCAACCCTATTAGGAGATAGTGAACTATGGAATGAATCCAAAACACGCCCCCACCCCCCCCCCCCCCCCCGTCCTAAAAGTAAACTCGGATGCAACTGTAGAGATAGGAATAGCCAACACATCATGGGCAATTGGGGAAAGGACTCGATATCTAGAAGAATTCATTTTCTACCACATCAAGATGTCAAAATCTTCCACATTGTGGTCCTCAGAAGATTCCAACAAATACCTATCCAACTCAAATTTGCTTTCCACACTATCCTCATCCGCCAAGTATTGCTTAAACTTATTATTATAGTTTTTAATGCAATCAGACAAGGAAGCATTACCAACACTTGGCCTGAAGTCCCTAGACAATGAAGCACCACTACTACTACCAATAGAACTCAAAGCACCATTTTGACACACTCTCTCCACATACAACCTCTTCATTGCATCCTGAACCTTAGAGCTCATCGCATCCCCCTTGTCCTTTCCATACCACTCCCTAAACCAAAACTTTACATACTTCAATCTATACCTTGGATCAAGAACAACAGCAACAAAAAGCATTAAATTGATATTATATATTCTTCCCTAATACTTATCATATTTTGTTTTCATCTCTACCACCATACTCCTCAAAAGTGGATCCCCATCAACATTACACAACTATTGCAATTGATCTTCAATGCTAATTAGCTTATCTAAGTATGTATTAGAAGTAAAAGACAAGGACCCAAAAAATCTAAGTATTGTCTCATAAAATATGCCAAGAAATTTCACAAAGGTCTTGACATTTTCCCAATCAAGATAGTTAGGAGGACCAATGGGCTTTTTCCCATTCCCATCTGCTTCACAAAAATAAAGTTTGTAATGTCCATCCTCCCCTTCCAACCTATCAAATGCTTTCACAAATTTCAAAGTACAATCTTACATGAGATAAGTGGAATTCCACCTTGTTGGCACATCAAGGGACAACAAACATTTGGCTTTGATTTTCTCATTTTCATCACATTCTTGAAACTTCTCAAACCTTGTAGGAGAGGCTCTCACATATCGCATCGCATTCTGAACCTTGGCAATTGAATCATGAATGGACTTCAACCCATTTTGCACTATCAAATTCAAGATATGCGCACAACAACGCATATGCGTAAACTCACCACCCAGTATGCTACTATCTCTTTCTTTTGTTTTCTTCTTCACATAATCAATTGCCACATCATTAGAGCTAGCATTGTCCACGGTAATTGTAAACAACCGGTCTATACCCCACTTTAACAAACATGACTCAACCGCTCTACCTATGGTGTCCCCTTTATGATTAGCTACAGGGAAAAAGTTTAAGATTTTCTTTTGGTAAGTCCAATCCCCATCAATTAAGTGTGTGGTGGCTACCACATAGTTCAAGTTTTGTATGGACGTCCAAGTATCCGTTGTCACACAAACCCGTTGCCCAACAAAATCCTTTCTCAAAATATCTACTTCACTAGAATAAATCTTTATACAAGCCCTTGTAATGGTAGTGCGATAGGGAATAGAAAACCTAGGCTCAACTATTTCCATAAATTCTTGAAAGCCTTGACGCTCCACAAATTTAAAAGGTAATTCATCAATAATGATCATCCTTACCAACACCAACCTTATCCTCTCTTCACTATAGTTTGCAACCACTAACACATTTGATCCACTTTCCCCTTCCCTCTTAGCTTGGAAAGACAAAGTTCTTTTACTTATCATCACGGGAAAAAGGCCACTTCTTACACACCTTCATGTGTTGCAACATGCCCGAAGTACCATTTTTCTTACCATGACAATTATATTGATTTTTACAATACTTGCATTCAAACCTAGGCTTATTGGGATCAAAACCAGTCAACTTAATGAAGTGCTACCATACTATAGATGGGTCCTTACCACCTTGTTTAGGTGATAGTGGGGGAAGTGATGCACCAAGTCCAATTGGTGCTGCAAGTTCAACTGGGTTACGGTTAGCACTACTAGGTCTAGGAGGAGGTGGGTTAGAGTCCCTAGGGGCACCAAATCCAGGTGGAGCATCGACATCCATCTAATAAAAAAATTTCCGACCAACAAAAAAACAAAGCTTTCACAACAATATCAAATTATAATTTTTCCAGCAAATGCAATATCAAATAGCTCACTCCCAATAAATGAATGTCACAACTAGATCCAATAATAGCAATAACTAATCAATTTAGTTACAACAAGACAACAATAACAAACTAACAAATTAACAATCATTAGTCACTAACAAATTAACAATCATTAGTCATTACTCAACAATTCATGTCACTAATATTAACAAGGAATTTATTATATTGTTCTCAATATAAATATAAAATAGAAGCTAATTATATATATATATATATAAACTTAAAGCAATTGTTACTAAGTACTAAAAATTTAAAATCAAAATGCTAAATATAGTGAGTGATGATTAGTGATTACCTCTCCATGAAGGATTGAAAGTGTAAACTCTCTCAATCTCTGTCTCCCTCAAAAATTAAAATGTTGAAGGAAAAAAAAAAAGTTAGTACTTAGTAGACTGTGACACACCGAGTCACTAATTAGCTAGCTCATGTAATGCAACTATGCAAGTAAGTTACTTAAAGAATTACTATGTTTATAGTTTATACTGTTACTATAAACTTACTAAAGTAACAATGTATTACTAAGTTTACTAAGTTTATAGTCTATACTGTTACTATATATCACATTTAAGTTGCATCCAGTGGTAGGATTCTAGATAGTTATACTTTCCTTTCAAATGAGTATTGAGTTTTAGAATAGTTGGTGGGTGGTTGCATTTTGTGCTAATTGACAATTTGTGCTAGTAAAATTAACCTAGAATTGTAATTATCTTATCTCATTCAATTGAGAAAACCCAAATAGGTAAATGATAAACAAAATACAGCAACCAAGCCTTTAGTAACAGTATAAACTTAGTAATACATTGTTACTTTAGTAAGTTTATAGTAACAGTATAAACTTTCTTTCTTTTTTGGGGGGTAAGTTTATAGTAACAGGATACTATGATTTCATTAACTAAAAAAAATAAAAAAATAGAGCATTTACACTCATACACAGTTTCGAGTTCCGACAGCATCAAGGCTAAGCAAAAGGGAAACATCAACTATAAACTATAAACATATTATAAACTATAAACTTAGTAATAGAATAAACCAAACAACTCAAACAGGTGGCTTACCATGGGGTGAGAGAAGAAAGGGGCTTAATGGCTTATCGGTGATTTGCCTCGGTGAGCTGGTGACTGGTGAGCACCTGCTGGTTGCTGCAGAGGCTAGCCGAGGCGAGGCGTTAGGGATTCAGGCCGGCGAGAGGAGAGAGAGAGAGAGAGAGAGAGAGAGAGAGAGAGAGAGAGAGAGAGAGAGAGAGAGAGAGAGAGAGAGAGTTAAGGACCTCTGAGAGTGAAAGAAAGAATTTATATTTAGGAGAAATCTGAAAACCTAGCAAAATACGACACTATTTGTTTGTTTTTTTGTTTGTTTGTTTGTTTTATTTTTAATAACATCCAATTCAACGATGTTTTGTTAAAAAAAATTAAAATAGATACTTGGTGAAAGTGAAATGACGTCGTATCCAAACAGACCAAACCTCTGAAACTAAAAGTTATATGCAAGTATCGGTTTGGTTCAGCTCTCACGGTTTCGGGCTCTCTGATCCGATGATTGCACCGCATTGGCATCGGAAGTCCATTTGCGATCCAATCGCTGGCATCGGCTCCGTCGATTGGTGGCAGCTGTGGCACGGGAAGATCAGTGCCGGTCAGTTGGATCTATGACGGCATCTCCATGCCTAATTCTGTTCACTTGATAAGTTGCTCTCACAATCATTAATAGTACTGCAAATACAAGCTCGTGAATGTGAAAAAATATAACATGTAGAAGTAAAATACCAAATTAATAATTTTTCTATATTAAATAAATACGTACTTTTGTCATTTTATCAAGTTTAAATTGCTTTGCCAGATTCTATAATATGGTTTATAGTCATTTAGTTTTGATTGGAAAATAAATGTTTTTTCCATTCAAATTTGACACAGATACAATACCTTAAATGAAGTGTCCGTGCTTCCTAGTTTAAGGTGTTGTACTTAGTTTTTTCATACACATCCTTAGATCTGATCTTTATTAAAAAAAATTACTTTTATTATTGCATAAAAAAACTAAAGTTTGAATTAGCTAAAAACATACAAATCTACACATAAAACCCTTTCTTTGTAATATTCATTTTCGAAATTTATTTTTCCCCATCATCTCAACATAAGTTTACGTTTTAGTAATGATTCGAAAATATAATATAAATATCTTTTTTTTTTTTTTTTATAAATAAATTCTATCGATGAAATTCATGGGCTGATTATGTAGATTTGAAATGATTAATTCATTTCAATCAAAGTTCAATCTATCGGTGTTGTTAAAATTCTTCATATGAAGCAATTTAAAGATTTGATCTCTCCAATTCTTATCAAGCTCCAAACCAGTACCAAAAATAACAAAGCTTATAAAACACCTTCCTCATTGTTTCAATGTCAATATTGTCTTTTGTCCTGCGCTAAATCACTGTAATTGGCATTCAACTATTCAAGTGTTGTCAAGAGGGCTCACTACACTTTCTATCATTATTCAACTACGTCAATGAAAAAAGTTTAGTTTCTTCAATTATTGCTCCTTCAAGAAATATTAGACAGATAATAGTCCACATAGGTAACCTGCTAGTTTACACCTTAAAACCTATAAAAACTGTAAAAGGAACTAAAAAAAAGGTTTATTTATATTCTCCTCTCACATTCATTGCGAGATCCATCATGAATTTAATGAGCAAATCTCATTATGAATGTGAGAGAAGAGAGCTTTATTCACAGTGCTCTAAAAATATCTAAAAATTACTCTTATACATGCCTACAAAAGGCATATTTATTGATCCAATCCATAAGTTTCCATCTTTCTCCTTCACTTCAGAAATAGATCTCCATCTAATTCCACTTTTTTCTTCAAATATTTCCAATACTTCACCTTGTTCACTCAACCTCACTGCCATTCCACTTGCCCTCCACTTAGCTAAATATGCATAAGCTTTCGTAATGTTAAAAGGAAGCTTAAGCAAAGCATTTCCTATCCAAGGATAGGAAAGCATCCATTCTAAGATCCTTTCTCTTCTTGAGTAAATTGCCACCCAAAATCCTCCCCTAGGACTTCTCTTGATGTTGTCTGGAAACCCTGGGAGTTGAGCAAAGACTTCGAAAGTTTCAGCTTTCGATGTTTCTAGCCAATACCTCATGATTTTGCAATTGGTGGAGTCTGCAACTAGAATGTAGTGGCCATTTTCACTTAATGCTACACCATTGGGGAATGATAGATTTTTAAGAAGAATAGTTACTTGTTTGTCTTTTGGGTCATATTTCATTAGCCTTCCTGTTTTATCCCCACTTAGTACTGGAGAGATGTGATTCCTGCATAATCAAGTATGTCATGTACACTTTTAATATTTTAGGAAAAGAAAATCTATAAGTTGATGGTAGCTAGAGGAATATTTGAACAACACAAATATTATATATAGCTGGCTTATGCAGTCCAACTAAAAGGAAGTTAGAAATAGAAAGTAGTCTTATATATATATATATATATATCAATGAGTTGTATGTTGGTTTTGTATGTATTGAAACTCTTTTGAGGTGAAACATGAGAAGTACTTTCAATGGATTATTGTGAATTTTGACTCGGTATTATGAAGTAATTGTCTCATGAATTAAATATGTGAGACCCAAGTACTGTGAGAAAAATGATGTATATATTTGATACATGAAATACATTTTCTAAAATTGTATTGATAGTTGGCATATGTTAAACATGATACATTTTTTCTTATACATTTATGTAATTTTTAAATTTCTAATCAATCATCAGCAATAATCGGTTGAGTGTAAATTTGTTATAGTATATATATGTATATATATATATATATATGCAATTGTTTCCTGATACTAGTTTACAACACTGAATTATTGATTACTCCTTAGGAATAGTTTCTCACTTTTTACAGGTGGATTTTTATTTTTTCCAATAAAAAAAATGGAGATATTAAATTCCCTCCATTGGAAATTATGAGTTATATTATCTTTTACGACAACCAAAAAAAAAATATTTGAATTTGTTTTATTATTATTTTATTTTTGAGAAGAATTTGTTCAGTTGCCAATTTTACTAGAATGGTAGGGATTGGATGTATGTAAATTGTGCAATATTAAAATGACATACCTCCTTTGGTATTGTGAGCTGCTATCACTAAAATACACCACCCCATTGCGATGATCAATGTCCAAACCATTGGTGAAACCCAGGGGAATACGTGTGGCAACCTTAGTGGCCATGCCTCCATCAGGGCCCACAACCAATAGGCCCATGTAAGCATCAGCAACATAAAGATCACCTGTGGCTGTGTCGAAGCCCAATCCTAATGGACGCCCACAAATGTGTTCCATTTTATCATGATCGTGTGGCCCTTCACAACCATCTCTGCCAGCAATGACAGTGGTAATATACTAATACGAGTTGTTGAAAAATAAAACATACATTCTCACACTATATATATGGGTGTAATATACATTAATATTTTGAGAAATCGCCTTAGATTGCATATTTTCTTTGTTCATGTAATCTTGTCATCTTGACATGCATGTCAAATGCCGTGTTAATTGGATATTTATTTTAATATATTGACGTCCCTTTTTAACCTATTTTAAACTAGAAGTATCTTTTTTACCAAAAAAATAAAAATAAAATTGAGGAGTACAAGGACACCCTTGGCCCTTGGCTATAGCCCATAGGGTAGGTCAACCGTCCTCCCATGAAGAAATTATAAGGTTCTCATGGTGGACAAGTGACGTGGTCCACCATTTTATTAAAAGACTTATACTTGTTTAAAATTACTGAGTTAGAAAATTTTTAAACAAAAACTAATTACTAACTTAGCAATTTTAAACAAATAAAAGTTTTTTAGTGAAATAGTAGACCACATCACTTGTCCACCATGAGGACCTTATAGTTTCTCCCTCCCATGAGGCCATGAGTATTGATGTTCTATGCCAATATGCAGCACACGTAATTTGTAAAGGGACAAATTTGTAAAAGGGCTTTTGTAGGGAAGTGGTCTTAAATATAGGAAACATTGGGCTTGATGGGCCCATTTCCTATTGACAAAATGAAGTGGCAAGCCCATTAAAAGGGAGATGGACCTTGGATCAAGAAAAGTAGTCCGACACCTTTTTGCCAAGGTGTATTAGAGACGACCTCACCATTGGCAGTTAAGCACAGAGTACTTTCCGAGCATCTAAGGAAGAGCATAAAGAGACATGGAAACGTCCAAGGAGTCATAATGAAGCTTCTTAATAAAGTAACAGGCACCTCTGCGTGAATTAAATTCACGTGCCTGGCATAGTCTTATTTATTAATGATTGACTAGCCTAAACAGTGCCTAAAGCCCCAAAAGTCTATCTTCAACATGAAAATGATGGTGCAGTTGTCTAGTTGGACAAGTAACTTGCCAGTTGTATGAAAGTAGCAAATTCCAAGAAACGTAGAAAGGAGGGAGTATAAGGAGAGAGAGAGAGAGTTTGTTTGTAAGCTTGTTCTTGAGCATTACACTTATAAAAGAGTTTCTGGTCTTATTTATCTTGTTCAAGTCTCTCATTGTGGAATATCTGTAATCCTACATGTATAAATTAATTGTGACATCTCTTACCAATTGGTTTTGATTCCCACAACTTTCATTGTTTCCAATCTAATGATATTTACATGTATTGTGTAAAATGTGAGTATATTATATAAAAGTGCGGATATTGCCTGGAACATCTCATATAGAAGAGTATGAATAATAATGTCTTAGTAAAATGGGGACACCAAATATGTACATTAAAAAAAAAAATGTCCACAGTTTACATATGAAGTGTATAGACCATAGAGTTTGGACATTTTTGGTGTGAGGCAGTGTTAGTCTTAATTAAATGACAAGTAATAAGTCCTATTAATTAAGGTAGTGCTAGTTCGGAATTTTTTTTAAATTTATGATTTTACTTACCTTATTCTTTGGCTACATGCCTATATCATTATTTTTATTGGTTCATTTTAATTAAAAAAAATTAAATCTAAAAAAAAAGATATTTTTTAAAAAAAGTTAAAAAAAAAAAAAAAAAAAAAGCCTAGTAAGCTCGTATCTTGTGTATAGATTTTTTTCTTTTTTCTTTTAAGAAAGAACTTGTTAAGTTTATTTTTAATTTTATATAAGATAATAAAATTAATTAAGTTAAAGAAATCCTTGGGAGTAAGGCACATTTATTTGTCTCTACATATCTATTTAAAAGGGAAGTTAATTTCTTTCTTAAAATTGACTTCTTCTTCTTCTTCTTTTAAATTTTAGGTTCTTAAAATTTAAATGCTATTACTGAGCTTAAATTTAGGTTCTTAATTGTCGAGCTTAGTACCATAAGCTTGTAACAAAGTGGAGCATATTTTTTTTTGGTTTTATTTGAAATAAAATTTTACTCTAACTTAATCTAAGTAAAACATATTAATAGTTGAAGGTATGGAAAAATTGGTTTAAAATAGGATGAGGTGATAATTAGTCTATCCCACATGACACAAGGACATAGGGTCTAGTGTTCTATCCACCATACAATGGAAGTCCATCTTAACTTGCGCCTCGCCCATAGGTTAAGGGTGGGTTCAAGCACCATAGTCCATAGACGGGTAGTTCTCTATCATATCATTTTTTTTTTTTTTAATAACTTAATTAGAAGGTGATCTGTCACAAATTGGATGAGTCATTGGAAAACTCATTTCATCCACAAGGCCACCAAGACTAATTTAAAGTAAGATGATAGATTTTTTGATAAAAGCAAAACCTAACACCAAAGCAAATCCTCTCCTTTAGAAGTCCTTATCTTAAATAATTATGGCATCTATTTTTATGACAACCAATATAAGCCAACAAAGATTCAAATTGTACTTTTTATTGCACTCTAATTTTGTGTCACGTGTGAATTGTCATTCTAATTAGATTTCACATGCTCTAACTTTGTGCTAAATGTCATTCCAATTACATCTCTCTAGTTTTAAATATTTCTGAACCATTTAGACTATATCAAACCAAACTAACCTCTTTTTTCTTTTTCTTTTTTGGTTTTTTATGTTTCATGTTTTTGTTTTTGAGAAGAAGATGTCAACTAACTTAATTAGTTAATTAAGAATTCTACCTTCTTTGATAATTTTTCTTTTTTGAGAAACAACCTTCTTTGATAATATGGTAACATTAATTCAAAATTTTATTTTCCTTCATCTATTAACTTGGAGTTAATTACAAGGGAGACCGAAATTATTATTATAATACATGGAAATTATTTTTAGTACACTTTTGCTAAAAAAATGAAGAGAACAGTGATTTTTCATTTTTAAGAAGAGGGGTAAACAATTCCCCCCCCCCCCCCCCCGATTTAAAAAAAAAAGGGGAAAACAATTGATATATTTATTACTTTGGTCCAAAGGAAAAGTTCATTTGCAAGTGCAACTATTATACAATAAGATAACGTGCAGGGCCATCAAATAATCTGGAATTATAGGTTTTTTTTTTTTTTTTTTTAAAATTTTATTTTATTCAAGGAGTTATAGGTTTTATTTCAATAAAGTATTTTCTTTTTAATGGTTTATGGGGGAAAAAAACTATTGAGGAGGACAAGGACATCTTGGGCCCTTGGCTATATGGGGTAGGTCGGCTGTCCTCCCTTGAGTATTGATGCACTATGCTGTACTTCAGCATCCCTAAATCATTTGTAAAAGGGCTTTCATTGATACTCTTTCATTCTATATTCTTTTGTATATGTGTAAAATGTATATTTGATGTAAAAATATGTGAATATTGTGTGAAATATTTCATTCACAGCAAAGAGTGTCAAATAATACTACCGCACATCTATGATGCGATCGTCACTCCACAAATATAAGTGTTTGTAGGGTATGGGGGGTAAAAGTTGGGGTTTAAGTCTCTAAAAATGAGTTTTTATACATATATACACTTAGATTGGGTTAGAGTAGAATTTATATCTTGTATAAAAAAATAAAATAAAATAAGTGTCAATAATAATTTTTTTTGTAAAATGTAGACAACAAATGTCTAATTTTTTTTTAAAATGTCCATATTTTACATATGATACGTATGAAGTAGTTTGAAGTTTGAACATTTTTAAGGTAAGACAATCATAGTACTTAGTTAAATGATGAGTAATAAATCCTATAAAAAATCTATCAAGCTGGTGCTAGTTTGGATTTTAAAAAAATTAAAATTAAAATTTTGTTATTTACTGAACTTATTCATTGCTGATATGCCTATATCATTTTTTTATTGGTCCATTTTAATTAAAAAACACATCTATATCTAAAAGTGATATTTTAAAAAACAAGTTAAATAAAAAATAAAAATAAAAACTAGATGAGTTCCTAACTTATGTACTGTTTTTTTAAACAACTTGTTCAGTTTATTTTTTAATTTTAAATAAGCCACAAAAAGTAATAAAGTTAAAAGAAACCATTGGGAGTAAGGAACATTTAATTGTCTCTACAAATCTATTAGAGAGAGAAGTTAATTTATTTCTTAAAACTGACATTTATTATTTTTTTAAGTCTTTAAAACTTTAATTGTCGAGTTTAGTAACATGAGCTTGTGATTAGGTGAGGCATATAAGTAGTTAGAGACATAGTTAAACCTATTAAGTGGGAAAGGGTGGCTGTTAATCTGTCCCACTTGGTGGGATCTTATGATTCTGTCCGCCATACAAAGGAAGTCCGACTCAGCTTGCCCTTTGCCATGCCATTGGGTTAAAGGGCGAGTCCAAGCACTACCAATTGATTGAAGGTTATCTGTCACTACCAATTGGATGATTGGTAGAGACAAGTATAGAAAAAGGAAAAATATTAGAGGTCCGTTTGGATACAACTTATTTTTGCTGAAAGCCTGAAACTGAAAACATTATAACAAAATAATTTTCAAATGTATGAATAGTGTCATGAGATTCATTTTTAAATTTTTTTTCCTGAATAAAGTGGTTGTGGGTCTCATAAACAGTGTGTAAACAGTGCTGCTATAGGTGTGAACAGTGATAATTATCTTCCTGAAACGTGAAAAAAAAAAAAAATAAATAAGAGAAAAACGCTGAAAAGTAAAAACGCATACGCCCACAAATGTGAATCCAAACCCACACTAGAACTACAAATTCTTTTACAAAAAATATTATAAGCTATTGATATAGTGAATGATTATTAATAATTAAAAAACTGATATTAATAGTGTGTTTAAATAAAAATTAATAAAAAATTGATCATATTAATATTTTATAAAAATATTATAAAATAATTTGTAATAGTAATGTTATTCTAGATTTCTAGGTACTCACATCCACAAGTCTAATTCTGTAATTCAAATTTCAAAGTGGGCTGATGGATTTTTCGATAAAAGCAAAGCAAAACCAAACACACTGTTAAACTCACCTCACGACAAATTGACACGTATGGCAAGCTACATGCCCATACCCTCATTGGATAACATACTACAACAGAACCAAACTAACCAGTAACCACAATTTCCATTTGCTTGCAAATCTCATTTCATTGTTTTTGACCTTCAAAACTTCATACCAATTTGAATTCAGCCATGTATGCAACTAAATGATTCTTTGGCCTTGTCATGCATATGAAGACAATTGACAAGTACTGTGCTGTGTGCACCATATAGTTTCATCGAATAATTTCAACAATAGAATCAACCAAATACCAAAAAAAAAAAAAAAAGGTTTATGATAAGGAATTAAGGCATACCTCTGTGGAGAAGTTATGGCGAAATTGATCCAACGCCGTTGATTTTGATCCCATTTGATGATCCGACCATCTGAGACGCCTGTATAAGGGCCTCCACCTAGTGGGTCAAAAGCAAAGCTCTCTGGTCCAACTGCACCCTCAATAGGAATAGCTTCAAATCGCCAAAACTTGTTATTGGAAGCTTTTTCATTATTGGGTGTTGCATCAGATGAATATCTGATACGCTTAATAGGAACAGCAATCAAGAGAGAGAGGAGCAAAACTATGGATGCTGTCAATAACAGCTTTGGCTTCATGCTTGTGGAGATTTATTTATTTATTTTTTTTGATAGGTGTGGAGAATATTTTGAAAGAACGAAGTTATGTTGAGAGGAGTGGGTATTTATGATTCTATATACAAAAAAATAATAAAAATATGACGATGGTAAATCTGTTATGTTGTAACACACTTAAACCAACTATAGTTTGACATAGACATGGTATAGGCAGCTTCTTAAAGAAAGAAAAAGGAAAAAAAAATCCCACAAATTACACGTGTCCTTTATGTGATTCCTTCATTTTCTTTCTTGGCAAAATAGAGGAGATGAAACTTCCTGCATGTTTGACAGGATTACAAATTATGTTTTCTCCATTTCTTGGTATGCACATGTGGTATGGTATTCAATGCACATTAGGTTTTTTTTTTTTTTTTTTTTTTTTTTTTTTTTTTTTTTTTAAGGGAAAAAAAATCTGCCTTTCATGGGATTCTTATTTTAGGGAAAATATTCTCCCCCCCCCCCCTCTCTTTTATAAACGCAATATATGTATATATTAATAGGCAAAGTTCAAAGAAAATCTAATTAGAATTTTAAATTAGAGTCTTATTTTGTGCCATGTGTCTAAATTAAGTGTAGAAATTGAAGAATCCAAATCCAATTAGATTCTAAATTTTATTTCAATCGGAATCCAATTTTAACACATCCATCTAATTTTTTTAATTTTTGTAGCAAGTGAATTATTAGGTGGAAAAATCAAAGAATCTAAATCCAATTAAATTTTAAATAATTATATACACACATATATATAAGAGAGCGTGCTTAGAGACTCTTTTTATTTATTTATATATATATATATATTTTTTAATGTTAATAATTTGCATTAATTATAATTTAGAAATATATATTTTTTATTTTTCAAAAAAAATAAAAATGATAAACTTTAGAGATAAGCAGTAACTGGAATTTCTTTTTTGAAAGTGAAGGGAAAAAAATTCTAAATTTTAGGAGTTCTCTTTTTGAATTCAAAATGAAATTTGTTATTTGACATTTATGACCCCATTTCTAAATGAAATTATCCTTCATTAATAAGGGTATTTTTGAACCATATAAAAGTTTCATTGAAAGAGAAGAATCCTTTTATATATAGTATAGATAATAAGAAACCATTACATATTTTAGAAACGTATAGTTTAAAAAAAGTGTAATACAGTGTATAATTTGAACATCTTCTAAAATGTATAATTTAAATCGTTTAATTGTGATTGTTTTTAATTGTATCCGTGCATATGCACGAGATAACACGCTAGTTGAATTAATTGGAATTCACGTCAAATTTCATATACATTAATACAATAATAATAAATGTCTATTACTCCATCATAAATATTAAATTCTATATTTATATACTAAATTAAGAGAGGAAAATTCAAAATTTTAAATAAATTATGATAATTCATGAAAATCAGTAGGCTGAATGCTTTGGGCTACGGTGATGGCTTGATGACTTGAAGAGAAAGAAAAGTCTGTTAAGGGTGATCAGTGTGAACCAGCTAAGGACCATTCGACGATTAAGTCAGTTTTCTCTTTAGAACACAAGGATGGTGAATCATGAATAATAGAACTTACCTTTGTTGAATGAGACTTTATCATTTTATAAAGAGTTAGGAGTGTGTCTACTTGTTCGAATCCACTATCATCATGGAAAATGTATGGAGTTAATGGAGAAAATGGAGCGGATTTTGGGAAATCCTCCCCATGTTCTAGAATGACAAATAGTGGTTTGATTGTGTAGAGCTTGTAGAGAATTCCTCTAAAATTAGCTAAGTGTCATTTGGTCGTCCATACCTTGTGACCCATGGACAAACATCCTAATTTGGACAGTTGCAATATTTTATGGAGGGATCTTATTCACATTTGGGGTGTCTTTGTTGGGCTTCCTTCCTTGTAAAACCCTCTGGACGTGATCAAGTCATGGACTACCATCATGGATGAACTAAACTTGATTTGGACCCCATCAAATTGTATTATTAAATTTTTTGTATGCATTGCACGCATTGTTGACTTAATCTATCTATACTATTAATAATAGGATTTTATGTTTGGTTTTCAACATTTTGCGTGAAAACACAAACGGTTTAAAAGAGTAATTTATTATTCCTAAGTTTTAGGTTTTTTACTTTATCTTATTCATTCAGCCTAAAACTTAGGACACTATTATTATCTCATTTTTAAATATTATTCCATGTTATATTACCTCTTTCTTTTTTCTTTTTTCTTTTTTAAAAAGGTTATTTATAGAGTCTTTTGGTTGAATATTGCAAAAAACTGAGTTTATTTGTGATATAGGTACTATTCAAAGTTATTTGGGAAAATGAGGAAAGAGAGTGAATTTCGACAACACCGTTGCTGAAATTGTAACAAAAAGTATGAGAGCGGAAAGATAAGTGATGTGATGGGAGGAGGGAGAAAAAATTGAATTTCGGTAATCTCATTACTGAAATTCTTGCTGCCCGAGACTCCTGCCCAAGTAAGTGTGAAGTGCTTGAAAGTGCTAGTGCTAGGTGGAGTGCCCAAAGGAAACCAATTGTGGCAACCAAGTTGCTGAAAATGTAGGGAAGGGAGGAGAGAGAAAATATGAATTGTGGTAACCAAGTTGCCGAAAATGGGAGGGAAAAAAAATTGTGGCAACCAAGTTGCCGAAATCTTAGGGAGCAATTAAAAAAAAAATTGTGGCAATTGATTTGTGGCAATGGAATTACTGAAATAGGAGGAAAAAAAAAAATTCGCGGCACCGAAAATTGGAGTCAATCAGCCAATCATCTCACCTCTTCCTCTGATTCTTGTTCTCCAAAGCACTTGGAATATACTCATTGATCATTCCCAATAAAACCTAACCTACTGATATCACACGTAAAATCTATGTCGTGGATTCTCTTTTGTCTTTTCATTTCTCCTCTTCGTTATAAAAGGCAAGCACCATCACTAAAGCATTGCATTTCCTCACAAAATTACATTTTTCATATTACTTCATTTACCTCCGATTGTTCAGTTATTCTTTTGCTTTGCTTTAGTGTGCACAACTAAGGATTGTAAGTTTTGGGTTAATGTGAATTTTTTTTCTTTGCTTATTAACTTATAGCTCTAGAAATTAATAGATTTATTATTATTGTATAAATATATGCTTTGTAAATATTAGAAGCTAATACATTGTAAAATATTATGTATTGTTGTAGTCAATATTGTTTGTATGCCTATGATTATGATTATGATTATTGTTGTTGTTGTTGTTGTTATTCAAATTTTAGATTAATGAATTTTTTATGGTTAGCACTACAAGCATTTTTAGTTATATTTGAAATTTACCATAATAAATTGTAATAGTCACCATATATGAATTTGATTATTTTGTAGTTGATAACATATAATCAGCCTATGACTTAGGTGCTTCTCAAAAAAAAAAAAAAAAAAAAAGAAGATTATGCTTTTATGCTAGGAATACTTTATTTTCACTCATTGCAAAATATTGCCTTGCATAGCAAATCTCAAGTATCTTGTTTTTTTTTTTTTTTTTTTTGGTTGCAAGTATACTCTATAATTCTCACTCTTTCAGTTGGCATCACAATTGTGGTAAGCATCTCGACTCTCTAGTTAAATTTATGTATGTGTTTTGTTAATTTTGAAATTATTTAATATTATTTATTGTTATTATTAGTAGATGACCACAAAAATTGTAATAAATTGTATTATTGTGGTCTTTTTATAATCAATTTTACTTTGTTGTTATGAATTATTACATCTATTACTTGGAAAAAATATATTGCATAATATGTTTGTTGGTTTATAATAAAGATATGTATGTGTATTATTATTATTATTATTATTATTTTCACTTAGTACAATAAATTGTACGTTTGTGTTTCTTTTTCTTTAAAGTTTAGTTGGTATAAAAATTTATTAAGTTTCTTGAATCTTTACTTTTTAGGGTGGTTATAGGTTGGGAAATGAAAATTAATTATATGCTTTATAAATATTATACGCTAATATATTGTAAATATTATATATGGTTATATTATAGTTAATACTAATTACTGTGTATATGATTATTTTTGCTAAAACTATTATTATTGTAGGGTACGAGAACTTAAAAAGGTAACCATGTGTCATACCCATGGCTGAGGGGGGGATTATTGTGCCAAAGAGGCCATGCCCTCGAGTAGTAGGGCTACATTAGTGGCACGTTATCAGAGGAGGTCATACCGTGGAGAAAGAGTTTCAGGGAAGAGGTTAGCCTTAACATGACTGAAGTCGGGGAAGAGGTTAGCCTTGATATGACTGAAGGGATGGTGGCTACCCTCACATTTAATGCATCCCACCAAACATTCTGGCTGGATTTATGTGAAGAAGACTCTTGAACAGTACTATCTTAGCCGCCGCAACTCGCAAGGGGTTTGAGAAGGTGTCTAATGGGACAAGCACTCAAGTAGTAGCCTGGATGATCAACAAATGGAGGGCCAAGATCATCTAAAGGGAGCTATATAATGTAAGAGACCCTCCAGGGAGGAGGGATCGGAAAATCTGTAAAGAAAATACTGTAGCAACAAGAACTGAAATTGTATCCCAATTGAGAAGGAATAGACATAAGGACCATTCTCCTCGGATTTTGCCGAGGAAGGTTTTCTTTGCACAAAGCTTGTGTTCCTTTACTTTCTTACTATCTTCGATGCACCGCATGTGTTGTTTGATTCACTGAAGCCAAGCTTTTAAGCTTGCTCTCTATAAATTCATTGTATTGGGCTCTTTGGGCCTTAATCCATTCATCTTTTAGGCTTAGGAACCAAAACTTTCCCTTACAATTATTATTATTAAAAATTTTGCTTATAAATACTTTATTTGAGTTTCTTTCAATTTTATTATGAACTACAAGCATTGTAAGTTATATTTAATATCTAGCATAAAAAGCTACAGTAGTCACTATATATTAATTTTATTATTATTTATTATTGTTCTTTTGTTTTTATTTAGGAGTATATTTTTTAAAAGATATTTATGATTATCTTATTGTGTTTTTTTTTTTTTTTTTTTTTTTTTTTTTTTTTTTTAAAAGATATTTATGATTATCTTATTGTGTTTTTTTTTTTTTTTTTTGTTCTTTCTTTCTTTTCTTGCAAGTATCACTCTATAATTCCTTCATTCCTTCACTTCGTATTGCAATTGTAGTAAGCTTTTCAACCCCCTAATTTAATTGGAAATTATTTTCTTAGTTTGTAATTTTTTATATAGATGGTTTGTAAAAAATATACCTTCAGATATTGTAATTTTTTAATCTCAGTGTTTATATATTAAAGATACTGTGAAGACGCATCTTCACTTACACTATACTTTACATTATGTGTGTATGAATTTAAGAATACGATAGTTAGGGTTGATTTCATTCCAATTATGAGTATGAGTATGATTATGATTCATTTCTTATATTCTATTTAATTTAAGGTTGACCAAGATCTTAATAGTACTTTATTGTCAATTCATTAATGTCATAGAGGTTATCTTAGTCCAAAAAAACAAAAGGTTAATTTTCGTTTGATTTATAGACAATTTCCTACTAATATAGAGGTAATGGATGTTGCATGGTTTAACTCATTGTAGCATTTAATGTAGGATATATTTGAAATGAAACTTGGGCCATTCGATCATTCTCTGCTAACCCAACAACAATATCACATCTCTAGTGATGCAATGGAAGGCAATGTACATTGCGAGATCAAAAATTATTAATGTCCTAATAATATTTACAATGATTCAATTTACATGAAAATAATAGTCAGCACCACCAATATTGATTTGGGAATGAGTTGCATCTTTAGAATAATGACCAGTATCAATGGCATATGGATCATGAAAGTGCCTGCCATGTGAACAACTAAACGATGCACTCAATCTTTCGTTGGCATATTGAATGGGAAAAACATCTTGGTGGCTTCTTATGGGCTTTAAACTCATGTACAACTCTGCACCTACAAATCCATAGTGGCAGCCTAACATATCGAATATTGCATTGATACCATTATCATTTTCTACCAAAACTTGCTGGTAAATAACAGGATGTGGATGACATTGAAAAGGAAATCTATACCAAATAATAAGTTTTGAATCGTCTCTGTTTATATGAATCGTGGATGTTACTCCATCACATAGATCTTCAAATGTAACACCCTGGTTTAATGGAAGCATAGAAGGAGGTGGCCCTTCATAATAAACCCTATTTTCACCATGTTTAATTATTCCACCGAAATGGATAAGAAAAATGAACAACTTTTCTGCCATCTACATTAAAACATAACAATAGTATTAATATATTAACACTACATAGTCATTAAAATGCAATACAAGAAGGTAATCCATTAAAAATATTCAATGTTTAAATAGCTAGAGCTGAGAAAATTCTATTAAAGAGGATTGGTTCACTGATAATTTATTACTGTCCATCATAGTAGTTAAAATTATTTTTTGTTTCCCTTTTCTTAAGTAAATTAGCATAACATTAACATTTAGAAGTATCTGTTATGGTTACGTTAATTATTTTATGTAGCTCTTCATTTTGTTTTTTCTAAAACAAGACAGATTATATAATGTTCTCATGCATTCATACGATAATAAATAAATATTTCTAATATTGTACAATTTTTTTTTATTATTATTATTATACCTAAAACTTAGATTTTAAGGTTTATGAGCATATACTAACTTTTTTTTTTTTTGGGCTTTCTTATAGCATACGTTTATATTATAGGCTAACAAAGTAAGTATTTCTTTAAGGAAAATTTATGTCAATTTTGAAATATATTTTTGCTATATGAAATTTTAGGCAAGAATTTATGGACAAATAATTTAAAACAAATCATACAAATCAGTTCATATTGCAAAACACATAATACAAAAACAAGATTTGCATGAACAAATAATTTAACAAAAACAAGATTTGCATGAACAAATAATTTAACAAAAACGAGATTTTCATGCTTAGCTATGCCCCTAAAACATATCAACATGAATATTATAAAAAGAAAAGTAACGACTTAAGAGACGTAACTCACCTTGTAAGAGATAAACAACAGACAGATATTTGCAAGTGTTGTTCCTTATAGTTGTTTGTAGAATGTATGACATGCATGAATTGAAAATGGTTGGTAGAATTATGAGGGGAATAAGAGTGGAGAAGAAGGTTGACGGAATTTTTAGGGGAAAAAGAGTAGAAAATAAGAACTGTGGAAATTTCAATAACATTAGTACTGTTTAAATAGGATGTAAGTTTCATATAAGTTAAATTTTTAGATTTTAAACTGTATAACTAGATATGTCAATTGACCAAATACAACACAACACAGACCAAGATGGGACACTCTGATACAAACAAATTACTTAACTATAAAGTATAAACATATATTCACTGCAAAAATCTCAGTTTTTTTTTTAGTGTGCACATCAATAATTTTTTTCTTCCATAATTTTCTTTCATGCATGGACAAGAATCTAGCACTGAATAAGAATCTATGTTTTTTCTTTTTTCTTTCTTTTTTTTTTTTTCTTTTTGAGAATAGATAGGCCATTTCTCTTGCGGGTAGAGTCTAAAATTCTAGTGAAAAATATTTTTCGCACTTATTAATAATTATTATTTTATATAAATAATTAATCAAGAATGATTGAGAATTGTCCATATTTGAACATATAAAAATGAATGCAAGAAAATAAACAGGAAATTATGGACGTGTGAAAATCAAAGATCTTTCTTTTTTGTTCTTTTTGGTTGCACTTGACATGTTGTCTAGGCTGTAAACAACTTATGGGTTTAATCTATTGTGAGTTAAGTCTGAGCCCAGCAAACTCATACAAAATGGGCTATCTTGTCCTTTAACAACTACCAACACAGATTCAATCTCGCAAGTCCAAATTTCGCTTTAACCTGTGAGTAGTTATAAGAGAACAACCCAAAGTGTTAAACAAAAGGAAATTATATTTTCTTTTCACTGGGAGATAGAGCCCTGACTCCGCAGAATCCTAGCCTCTTGTGAAAAAGCCCAAGTGTGCTGGGTTAGGAAAACGGCCCATGGGAGTCTTTTTGCCAAGACTCACTGGGATAAGACCCACAGAAAGATGAGTTTTGTGGGAGGGAGTGAACCCAAGCTATGCATGTCCTGGATGATAAGATTTAGAGGAGCTTTCTCAATAATGGACTTTTTCTTCTATTGTAGCAAAAGATGAATGGCCTTTTTTTTTATAAGAGATGAATGGTTTTTTGAGTTAATGCATATGATGGGATTTTGATATTTTCTAGTTTTCTGCATCACCCTCGACTGGGCTAGCTTGTTTTGTGTTGCAACATTAATCTCCTCCCAAAATTTGTTTAAAATGCCTGAGGCAGTGAGCTTCTGATTGGTTCTTGAGATAAAAGCTTTTTAATTTTGAGATTGATTATTAATGGGGGAAAGTTGTCCATGGAACTAACAGTAACAGATT
The DNA here is from genome assembly GCF_002906115.3 of Quercus suber. NCBI lineage: Eukaryota > Viridiplantae > Streptophyta > Magnoliopsida > Fagales > Fagaceae > Quercus > Quercus suber. The sequence continues at coordinate 551,611 of NW_027069942.1, read as the reverse complement.
TGGCTGCACATAAAATTGAGAAGCATATGAAGGCGATGAGATTATTATTCCAATTGAAGACATCCATCACTTTGGCTTCCTAGTATGTTTTCTGCAGCCACTTAAACTGAATAAAAAGAACATATATCAGTAGAGAGAAACACCAAACTAACAAAGCAATACCAATTTCAACATCTCTGAAGAAATGAAGCTACCCTCCATGCATACATTGCAAAGGAGAGTCTAGTACTAGTATCTGCAGACCAGACAACTGCAAAGGACAACGGTATTGTAACATTGAGCAATGTGATGAGAAGAAACACATAGTTAAGAGCTTCAGGGGCCAAACAGATGCATCTGAAGGTTTATTGTTTTTGAAGTTCAAGGTTATGCCTCAATGTTGTTAGGTGCAGCTGTCTTTAATCTCATATTCCTATCAAATGAACTGGGCATGTGGAGACTAATGGGATGTGGTTCATTTCGATGTTCAGAAAGTTATACCCCCCAAAAAATTTCCATCTCACTCTTAGTGTATGTGACAAAGATATGAACAGAATGTTAAAATTAGATTTGATAGGGTGCTGCATCCAAACCGTTTGGTTTCTCTATAACGTTTACATGCTTAAGATTATTCTAATTAAAATTATATTTTATGAAGCAGCATTTAGGAACAATCTGTCAAAGAAATCACCAAGCTCATTTTGGTTATAGCCTTATATGATTTAAAGCAACCAAGTTAGTACTCTTACCAATTGTAGTTCTATTTGTGATATCTTGATGTTGAACTTACCACCATTCAAAATTTGCCCACACTAGACAACAATATCAGTTTCTGCAAAATTGCAATTTATTGAGAAAATTTCTATCACTTGCAGCAATTCCTTCCCTATGGCCCGAGACTGCTCAAAGAATGAGAAAGAAGCCCTTCACCATCTGTTTCTCCTCAATAAAGGATTAAGATTTAAAAAACTCTTTGACAGAGTTATCCTCCTAAATCCAAAAGTTCCATCATCAACCAAAATCACATATTTTAACATAGAAGCCCAACACAAGAAATTCTCTTATCTAGAACTCTACCCAATACCCTCACAGTGAACTCCATTATGCTTGGATCACATAAGCAGGTCTATGGCCACCCTCTCACAAGGAGATTAGCAGGTTCGGTTGAAATCACTTTCTTCATTTTGAACTCAACAAGATCAAGAAGGTTTAGGTACGTGAACATTGATAAGATGTCATGAGCAAGCTATTTAAAAGCACATTCAAATGAGTAAAAATTTCAAAGCCATTCCCGTATACTGGTGAACAACATTATATACACCCACAAAGCAATGACAGCTTATCTTTAAACTCCCAAGGCATTCAGAATTTAGAATGAATTCATCTAACAAATTTTGCAGCAACATTGTTTCTCTGAATATTTCAGAGTTGACATCAAAAGATAAAATGAATATGTGGTCCATTGTTATGCTATAGAGGGCGAAGCTCACAAATAGATAAGGATGTGAAATTATATCAACAATAAATCCACTTAATTTTCAACAGAAAAGAACCAATGATAGTAACTTTCATTCTAATATACTCCCAAGCTATTAATCCAACAAAAGGAAAAACCCAAGCTATTAATATTTTCAGATCATTAATTAAATATCTTGTGGATTATGGTTTTCTTTGTACTGAAATGCAGATGACCCATAATTACATACTGATAACTATTGTGCAGGGGTCACCAAAAACTTTCTTTCGTTTCCTGGGGATCAAATTTCAATTGTTAACTTGATTCCAAACCCAGTAATAATTATCTTATGATCAATGAAATAACATTATGATGGCTAGACGTGTTCTTCACTATGACATTTCCATGACTAGAATGAGCACTAAAAGTGGGTTGATAGATAATAGACACAACTCATAACATCTAAAGTGATTTTTCAAAAGTAATTCAGTCATGTAAAAGGAAGGAAGTTAGAAAACACAGCAATAACATAGATACTTCCAAACATCTTCAGGGTCAAATGGAAAGAGTTTATAAGAAAATGTCGTCTTCTTAATTGCAAGTTCACCACTGCCAAAGAAGTTCTCAACATCCGACAATGGCAATTCTTTTTGAGTCCAAGACTCAACAACACCATACTCACTCATCACCCATATGCGGCACAACTCAATCAATTCGTCTTCATCTTTGCCAATAGTAATCAAAGCCAGCGATCCCTTAGATACCATAAGTCGTTCAAACTTTCAAAATAATCATCAAAGTAATTATTTGGCAGTATTATCTCTCGAAATTTCTATTCATTGAGGTCAAAGGACAAAATGAATTTGTGGTCCTGAGAATATGCTATGAAGTGCAAAGCTCCATTAAAAAATAAACTAGGTGATTCAATCCCAGTAATAGATGACAACACTTTTCTCCAAGAATTGGTACTCAAGGAGCAAACCTTGGACTGAATAGACAGCCCCACAGGTTATTCTCTAGGACGAAAGAATCTCAAAACCTTGAAGTCATTGTTTTGAAAATGATATCCAAATCCATAAGCGAGACAACCAAAAGGGTCAGTCAAGGAAGTAACTAGAAGCATCTTACGCTGTCTAATGCTTGGGTTCCACAAATATAAACTACGAATAACACTTACGTGTACAACAAGGCAGACTATGCCATTGCAGAAGCCAACAAATCGAACTGGGACTCTGATATTTAACCTAGTAATCTTCGAAAATAGCACATGAAAGTTGTGACTATTGTCATTATTGGGTAATAAAGATTTGGCTTTGTTGAGGTTGAAGTGTTTGGTAATAAAAGTGGTGCAGGTGATTGCGGAGTCCCAAGATTCGGAAACGCACCTGAATCGGATTAAGGATTTCACTTTCAGGGACAGTGGTGTTATAACGTTGAGTAATGGGACGTATAAGAGCTTCTGGGCCAAATTGATACATATGAAGGGTGCTGTTTTTAAAATTCAAGGTTATGCTGAATGTTTTTAGGTGGAGCAAAGAATTTCAATCTCACTCTCCGTTGATGTGTCAAAGATATGAACAAAATGTTAAAATTAGATTTGATAAGGTATTCCATCCAAACCGTTTGGTTTTTCTATCATGTCTACATGCTTAAGATTGTTCCAGTTAAAATTAGATTTGATGCAGCCACACTTTGGAACTACCTGACAAAGAAATCAACTAGCTCAATTTTGGTTATAGCTTTATAGGATTTAAAGCAACCAAGTTAGTATCTCTTAGCAATTGCAGCTCTATTTGTCATATGACTCATGTCCTAAGAGCAACCACATTATTGGTTGCAAAAATTTGCAAAATACAAAAAAAATGCTCAATTTTGCACATTTTAACCCAGAAAACACCCATATCAGTACTTATAAAAATGTGCAAATATACAAAACTGCTTTGCAAATGAATAGTAACCATGAGTATATGCACGGTTACACTTCATGTGCAAATAATTTTTTTATTCTTTTTTTCTCTCTCCCTATCAAGTTGCTCTCTCATTTTTCTTCTTCTCACAACAAAGAAAGAAAAAGGTGGGTGGGGCCATGTGGGTAGTGGTTTATTTGATATAATAAAAAATTAAAGAAATATTATTGTTTAAATAAAATAGATGATAGAATAGATAAACTGATGTGAGTGTTTTGTAAAAGTGGGTATGTAAAATAGAAAAGTATGTTTTTTCTTGCAAAATAGATTTTGCACGTAATGATGCGGTTGTGGTTGCGGTTGCTCTAATGTCAAACTTACCACCATTCAAAATTGCCCATACTAGCCAGCAACTTCAGTTTATGCAGAGATGCATATTATCATTAAAGGATTAAGGTTTTAAAAATCTCTACAATAGTGTTATCCTCTTAACTCTAAAAGTTCCATCGTCAACCATAATCACATATTTTAATACGGGAGCCCAACACAAAAAGTTCTCTTATCAAGCACTCTACTCAAAAGTCAATACTCTCACAGTGCACTCCTCCATAATGCTTGAATCACATAAGCAGGTCCATGGACATTGAATATTACCTTATCAGAGGATCTCATGAGACCACCCTCTCACAAGGAGAGTAGTAGATTCCCTTGAAATCACTATCTTCATTTTGAACTCCACAAAGTTAAGAAGCTTCTCATTTATATGAATCATGATAAGATATCATGAACATACATATTTTAAAAGCACATTCAAATGACTACAAATTTTAAAGTCCTTCTCGTATACAGAGGAACAAGATTATATGCACTCAAAAAACAATCAATGACAAATATCATCCCAAGTCATTCAAAATCTAGAATGAATTCATCTAACTAATTTTGCACCAGCATTGCCTCTCTGAATATCACATTGTTGACATTAAAGGATAAAATCAGTATGAAGTCCATTGTATACGCAATAGAGTGCAGGGCTCAGATGTAAAATGTATATCAACAAAGAATCCACTTAATCATCAACGAAAAAGAGCCAATAAGAACAATTTTAATCTGAATAAATCCCCAAGCTATTAATCCAGCAAAAAAAAAAAAAAAAAAGGCTATCAATATTTCCAGATCATTAATTAGGTTTTTTGTAGATTGTAGTTTTCATTGTACTGAAATGCAGATGATCCATAATTAAGTACCGGTAACTCATTGTTAAGAATAAGAGGCACGGGTCACTGAAAACTTTCTTTTGTTTCCTGGGGATTAACTTGATTCCAAACCCAGTAATCATTATGTTATGATCAATGAAATAACATTAAAATGGCTAGATGTGTTTTTTACTATGATATTGCTAGGATTAGAATGAGCACTAAAAGTTGGTTGATAAATAATAGCCACAACTCATAACCTCTAAAGTGATTTTGTCCTTCTACAAAATAAAAGCAATACTGCCATGTCTACAGCATAAAAGAAAGAAAACACAGCAATAACATAGATACAAAACTTCTCAACATCTTCACTTGACACAACAACTAACCTGTCAATTAGAATTTCAAAAGAGGACCACCTTGCTAGAAAGTCCCACTGACTAATCTTTGTATTCAGATGGCACACTTACGGTTTACTCATTGAGTAAAACTAAGCTCTCAGTATTTTTTTTTTTAATTAGCACAATTGACTCAATAGAATAGCACTGCTTTTTTTTTTTTTTTGGGTTACTGTTCATCACTTTTATCTCATCTAACGTGTAAACCTTAAATTGGGATTAATGAAAAATTATGATAATAAACCCAACAAAAAAAAAAGAGCCTCATCACGAAAAAATTAATTCACCCACAAACGCATAATCAAATAAAAATTTGTGAGTCTAGCTTTAAAAAATGAACAAATTCACATAGGAACATATGATTTCAATGTTATTTCAGTTTTAATTTTTTGAAGCCAGCCTCGTGAAACTTCTGGTTGTATAGCAGTTTGCAAATGTATAATATTAGTGGAGAAACATGTAAACCTCAAGCATATATAACCTTATCAACAATTTGGGTGTCATGAGCAATTGGATTTGCAGAATGCCAAGGCCATGGGTTTTCTCGTCATTATCTTAAAAATATAGGGATGGGACCTAATTGGCAGAAAAATACATCCCAAGTCTTTTCTCCTAATTGCTGTATATCAATTAGTTCAATTGCTAAAATCTCTTATCATCAAGAGATATGAGGTTCAAACCATGCACTAATTGATATTTTGGGTTGATGATAAAGTATAATCATCATGGAACAAACATTATAAGTTGAAGTTCTATCAAATCTTAAGAGGAAAAAAACAAAAACACCCACCCACACACAAAGTCCCACCACCTTACAATATAACCTCCCCTATTATTGGCGCCACTCAATGTCACGTTGCACCATCATCAGTGCTTCTAAGGATCAACTGGTACATCACTTTACGATTTGGTATATCAAACAAGAACAATTGGCCTATCATACACTCGGAATGAATTTTAAAATAAAGACTTTTTTGATAATACATTAGAAAGGGGAAGAAGACCAAATTCAAATACAACGGCTAGCTAACGGTCACTTGCCAAACGGCGCCGTTTTCATTAAGAATAAACGACATCATTTGGTTCAGTTAGACTGTGTTACCCAAGACGACACTGTTCTCTCATAAGTAGCACGACACTGTTTTAAGTGTGATTAAGCTCGTTGTGTAACGTCGTCTTGAGTTTCTTCCTCGGTCTTCTTCCACATCTCTGCTCTTCGTCTTCATACTTGGTGTTCTGAGATATTTTCCATCTAGATATTTTTTTGTAACAAACTAGATATTTATAGAGTTTGTTAGAATAGTTGGTTAGAGGTTAATTTGTTGGGGTAAGAAACCCACGTGTTCACTTATAGAGCTCTATGTTAAATAGAGACTCTGTGTAATTTCAGTCTAAGCTCAGAAATATAATTTCTAGAGAATTCTACTCAGCTTCTCTCTCAACTTTCATTCTATCTTTTCAAGCTTTCTTGTTTTCCTTCAACATTAAGACTACTGAATCAAAAGAGCTACAATTAGGAGATGCCAGCGGTAGAAACTTAGCATGAATCCTGGAGATTCATATAAACAAAAACCCGGGAGGCAGAGCACATATTTAAAGGACCCAACATATAATTTCTTAAAGACCACAAAGCCAAAACATGAGTGGATTAATTAACATCCCTGCTAAGCCAAGAAAATTTACAATCATGGAAGGCAAGTGAGATCTCTAACTACTGAATTCCAACTGCTAATCCTCCAAGGGCAGCTCTGTACCACATCTTGCATTGCGTCTATGAAAGCTTTGATGTTATTTTCTATAAAAACATTCTCCAGATTCTGAGACTTTGCCATTTGCAATGGCATAGTATTGCTTTTGCCTCTGCTTAACGAGGGATTATTATGGTATTGGCCTTCTTAGTGGCAGCCAAGACCATTATCCCTCTCCAATCTCTGGCAACCATAGCAATTATTGTAAAATATTTCCTATAGCAGCATCACAGTTGAATTTGACAAAGCCCTGCGGAAGGAAGGACAACTTATTGTGTATTCTAACTGGATTTCTCCAGTGGTTATGCTAAATTATGAGCTTACACAAGCTCCACACTAAAATCAATCTAAAAGATTACCCTCCATAGTCATGAATTACGCATTACCAGATACAGTATTACCTTCAAAACACAAATGATGGTGATGTATGTTGTGATGAGGTATCCCTTTTTAGATTAGGAAAAAACTTACCACTAATGAAATCCCGAAGCCATTAATATTCCCAATCATTAATCTCACGTGGATTGTGGTTTCTTGGTACTGAAATGTACATGACTCAATTTATTATCAATAATTATTTGTAACTAAGAAGCACGGGGCGCTAAAAACATTCTTCTGCTGCTTGGGGATAAAATTACAATTGTTTACTTGATTCCATATCCAATACTCATTCTGTTATGATCTATCTTAATTCTCATAAAAAAAAAAATTTTTTTAAAAGTTATGATCAATGAAATATGATTATGTTGGCTAGACAAGTATTTTGCAGTATGACACTGCCATGTCTAGAATGTGCACAAAGTTCTTTTTATTTGTTTGCTGAATGAATGTGCACAAAGTTCTAGTTACAAAACTTAGCTGATAAATAATAGTCATGTCTACAACAAAAGGAAAGCAAACACAGCAATAATAACTTCATTTGATCCACAAATTACATAGATACGAAAACTTTCCAACAGCTTCAAATGAGACAACAACTTACCTGTCAATATGAATTTCAAAAGATGACCACCTTACGGTTTACTCATTGAGTAAAACTAAGCTCTCCATGAGATTAGCTATGTAAGCCTTTGGTTCATAATCTCGACTAAGATAGTTCCCATTTAAACTCTCAGGGTCAAGTGAATAGATTTGAACAGGATAAATTTCCGTTGTAACCAAAAGTTCACCACTATTCGTGCAGTCGAATAAGGAGTTAAAATCTCCCAATGGTACAATTTGTTTAGTGACTTTCCAAGACTCAACAATACCATACTCCTTCATCACCCATATGTGGCATTCCTCAATACATTCATCTTGAGTTTTAACAAAAACAATCAAAGCCAGACATCCCTTGAACACCACAAGTAGTTCAGAAATTAGAACTAATCCATCCAAGTAATTCTGAGGTAGTATTATCTCTTGGAATTTCTCATCATTCACATCAAAGGACAGAATGAATTTGTAGCCCTGAATAAATGCTATAGAATGCAAAGATCCATTAAAAATTAAAAAAGATGGTTCCACAATACTAGTAACAGATCCTCCTGATGGACTAAGCGACTCCACCGACACTACAAACTTTCTCCACGAATTAGAACTCAAGGTGTAAACCTCGGTCACAGTGGGTTGTTCTCTAAAACAACCAATTCTCAAAATCTTGTAGTCGCATTTTTGAGAATGGTAGGCAAGTCCAAGTGTGACACTAACATAAGGAGTAGTGAATGGAGTAGCTTTGAACATCTTAAACTTTCTAATGCTTGGGTTCCACAAATATATTACTAGACTAGGCCAAAATCGATGAATAAATTGTTCCTCACCAGCGAAGCAGAATATGCCATTGCAAAAGCCGACAATGCGTGCACCATGAAATGGGAGTTCAAAAAACCTGGAAATCTCTGTCAATGTGTGGTCGCTATTGCAAACGACCGTGCACAAGTCTCTACTAGACCAAGCGTCCTGTAGTTGTGGATTACATAGCAGATAACCATTGTTACAGTTGTTGTTATTGTTGGACAATGATTTAACTTCGTTGAGATGCGTGTTAATGAAGATGGGCTCTGCAATGATGGAGTACCAAGATTTGGAAACGCACCGGAATCGGATTAAGGATTTCACTGGCAGCCGAGTCAGAGATATGGGGATCATGGAACTAAATCTATAGGTTGGAATACTAAAATAAATAAAAAATAAAAAATAAAAAGAAAGAAAGAAAGAAAGAAACCCCATCCACAAGTTGCAGGAGAGAAACTTGTTAAAAAAGTTTAATGTGAAACTTTAATACTTCCATCCAAACTCTAATACATAATCATTCCAAAACACTAACATTAATCCAAATCCAAAACGCTCCCATTTCTAATACCATTTCAAATCGCCAATTCCATTGGAAACTCCCAAGTTCTTTCTTAGTTGCTAGACCAAGTGGGTTTGATAGGACTGTAATGTATAGGCGCCAAGAACAGAGAAACTACACGTAAAACAGAAAAGCAAAAGCATGCAACACCATCCCATTAACTCTTTCTCTCTCTCGTCAATGCTTCATGAACTACTAGTGCCAAAAAGCAACAGAATACAAGAACTTACTATAACCTGTCATTTAATTAACACATAAAGAAGTGAAGAGATAATTAGTGCAACAAAGATTGACCTTGTAGAGGTCAAGCAGGGATTTTCCATGCTTTTCAAGAAAATCCAGTAAAGCAGTACACATAAAAAAGCTTCAAACTTTACCATAGAATTAGTCAATGTTTAATCTTTGAGCAATTACCACAACTCTACTTATCCCACAAAATAAAAGTTCCACAACTCTAACCAAAAGAAAAGAGCAAGTTCCAAAGACTTTCATTCATGATCATTTCACAGGGAATTTCTATTTTTATTAGCCCCAAAATCAATGTCATACAGGAGACCTTAAAAACTCCTAGTAGAGTGAATTTCAGAAAGTGAACTGTTAACATTAAAAGCAATAAATTAAAAAAAAAAAAAAAAAAAAAAAAAAAAAAAAAAAAAAAAAAAAAAAAAAAAAAAAAAAAAAAAAAAAAAAAAAAAAAAAAACAAAGAAGAGCTTCATGCATATCATTGTACAACACAACTCATCAACCCCACTTGCAGCCATTCCCCACACCACATGATACACCAGAGAACCCAAAACACATATAACATTCAGCCGTAAGAGCCAACAATCAATCATGTATGGGCAGCTAACAAATATCACCTTGCACCATATTTCCTAATTGGGCAGAGAAATTATATATGAGAGGAACCAAATCACAGACAACTTTCATACAGAAGAACAAACCAGCAAATCATATATGGGTAGCTAACAAATCTCTTTATTTAAATCATCTTTCAGATCAGCAAATATTGGGAATAAAAAACAGGATGCTATCACAAAGAAAGAGAGTATGAAGTTAGGAGGTCAGATCAGTGAGAATATGGTGTTAGAAGGTAAGAACAGTGAGAGGGAAGGGTTAATTTGAGAGATAAAGAGTTGATTTGGTAGACTAACTTACTATCCTAAATCGATCTCACAGGTTCCCAGAGATGGTTAGTTAGTAGAATGATGCAGACTAGCTATTGCTCTCTTTTGGTGGTGTTGTTTTGATTATATCAATTGTACTTGGAAACTCTGTTTTATCTGGCTAATCATGGTAAATTAGATGGGTTTTTTTCATTTAGATTCCCCCGAGTCATTTATGGCTTTGTTCTGTTACCCAGTAAGATTCAGGTAGTGTTCAGATGTCATGGTGGTCCCCTAATTGGATGAGCTCTAATTGGACATCTTTGAAAATTGGGTTACATGGACAATTTGTTATCACAATTCATTCCTTTCTTTTTCTTTTGTTTTGGTCAGAATGGGGTTGAAAAAGTCACTAGATTGGCTTACATCTGTTTTGGTCATTCAAGTCTGATATCTATGTTTTAACTCTACTAAATTTATCATGATAAAATTCGTGAAAGTGTAAAGTGTAATGGGCAAAGAGCCTCTCTTGCTACCATAATCCTAATTCCTAGACCCCTTATATGTCCTGTTTATTCAGATTCTAGAGGCAAGTAACATTGTATATAATGCAATAAGTCAATAAAAACAAGAAGTAACATTTTCAGTTGGGTCAAACACCTGAAAATAGGGAAAACATTTTGCAGAAGAAGTTTTACGTTGAAACAATTGCAGCCTAAGTACCGATAACTCTTTGTTAAGAATAAAAAGCATGAGTTACTGAAAACTTTCTTTTGTGTTATGAGGATTAAATTTCAATGATATAACACTATAACAGCATGATGGCTAGACATGGTTCACAATGAAATGGCCTTGACTAGAATTGGAAATACAAGTTGGTTGATAAATAATAGTCACAACTCATTACCTCTGAAGTGATTTTGACCTTCTACATAAAAGCAGTACTTTCATGTATACAACAAAAGGAATTAAAAATACAGTGATAACATAGATTCAGAGAAAAGCTTCCAACCTTACCTTACTTTTTCTATGCTTTTAAAGAAAATTCAGTAAAGCAGCACACATATAAAAGCTTCAAACTTTACCTTAGAATTAGTCAATGTTGAATCTTTGAGCAAGTTCCATAACTCTACTTATCCAAACAAAAAGATCCACAACTCTAACAGCAAGTTCCAAAGAATTTAGGATCATTTCTTGGGGACATTATTTCAATTTCCCTTACCTCAAAACAAAGTCCTAGAGACACTAACAACCGTACCTGTTTATGATCATTTCAATGGGACATTATTTCCTTTTCCCTTAACCCCAAAATCAAAGTTATACAGAAGACCTAATAAAAAAATCATAGTAGAGTCAGTTTTAGAAAATGAACCTTAACATTAAAAGCAATCAAAAACAACAAAGAAGAGTTTCATGCATGTCTTTGTAAACCACAACTTATCAACCTCATTTACATACATTTCCTGCACCAAATGATACATTAAAAAAACTCAAACAAATATAATATTCAGCCATAAGAACCAACAAGAAAATCAGATACCCAAAAGACAGACAACATTCATAAAGAACAAACTCATCAATAAGAATTTCAAAAGATTACCACCTTATGGTTTAATCATTGAGTAAAACTAAGCTCTCCATGAGATTAGTTGTGTAATGCTCCAGTGAAATATTTTCAATTCCAAGATCTTCAATTCTAAGATTGTTCTCACTTAAACTCTTGAGGTCAAATAAAAAGAATCGATCAGAAGAAAATGGCCTGATACTCGAAATCATAAGTTCACCACTGCCCATGCAGCCAAAGATGCTCTTAAAATTCAACAACGGCACAACTTTTTGAGTCCAAGATTCAGCAACACCATAATCCCTCATCACCCATATTTCGCGCAACTCATTGTCTACACCTGCACATTGGCCAAAATTGATCAAAGCCAGTGATCCCTTGAGTACCGCAAGTTGATCAAAGCTTGGAGATAACTCAACTGCGTAATTCTGCGGCAGTAGTATCTCCCGGAATTTCTCATCATTGACACCAAAGCACAAAATGATTTTCTTGAGGAAATTGTTGTGGCGAGTGTATGCTATATAGTGCAGAGCTCCATTAAAAAATAGACCGTTTGATTCAATCCTCCAAACAGATTTTATCAACCCATTAAGTGGCTCCACCAATCTCCACGAATCGGTACTCAATGTGTAAACCTCGGCCTGAAAGGACCACCACAAGGGACCTTTATGTACAAGACGCAAAAATCTCAAAACCTTGAGGTCATTGTTTTGACAATGATACGCAAATCCATAACCGATAGTATCGAAATGGTTGTTGGCTTGAAGCCTCTTAAACTTTCTAATGCTTGGGTTCCACAAACACGTCATGCAATTATACCCAAAATATTTAGTACACAAAGAATCACGGTCCTCGTCCAGAGCAGTGAGGCAGAATATGCCATTGAAGAAGCCAATAATGTAGAAAGGATCAAATGGGATTTTGAACCTAGAAATTTCTGTCAATGTGTGGTCATTATTGCAAACGACCGTGCACAAGTCAGCCTCAGACGAAGTGGGCACTGGTCGTGTCTTACATAGTAGGTAACCATTGTTGTTGTTGGACACTGATTTAGCTTTGTTGAGGTTGAAGTGTGCGTTGATGAAAATGGGGTCGGTGATGGTTGAGTTTAAGGATTTAGAAGCGCACCTGAATCGGATTATGGGTTTCACTGGCAGCCGAGTCAGGATATCGAATACGACGTCGTCAGAGAGACGATGGTGGGACGAGGACAACAACGTTGGCTTTTTCCTAGGCTTAGACATCGTTTGATTTTGAAGCAGTATGCTTCGGCTTGTCTTTACTCTTTACTCTTTAGTCTTTAGGGAAGTGAGAGAGTGATGATGAGGAGAAATAAACATTTTTTTTTTTTTTTTGAGAAAGAGGAGAAAGAAACTAACAAGGAAGTTTTTAGACACTCCTTTTTTTCTTTTTTAAGTTTATTCTAGGCACAGTGGAGACCTATATATATTTTACAATTTTTTTTATCCATCTATACTACTAATAAGATAATTCCGCTATTTCCTCATTAATTTTTGGCATACCAAAATATTTTCATATAAATTTTGAAATAAAATACACTTTAGTTTTTTTTCCTAAAAAACAAAAAAACAAAAAAAAAAAAAAGTTAAGAGAGTAATACCATCTCATATACAAAAAAAATAAAAAATAAAAAATAAAAATTCTCACTACCTATTTGTATTCAAATGCCTAATACCTATCTGTATTTGTTATATATTTGAATTCAAATATTCAAAGACTCTTCTATTTTTGGGATTAATATATTTTCTGATAAAAAAAAAACCTAAGGGTGTGACGAGGGTCAAAGCATTTGTGGTGAAATAATTTTTTCATCACACCCTAGGTTTTTTGTGATCGGATAATATATTAATTACAAATTATATGTGATGGTGAACTAGAAATCGAACTATCTCCAGTTCGTCCATAGTGTCGTCCAAGACCAAAAATGTTAACCCAGCATAAGAGGGTCGTCCACCGTCAGGAGGTTGTCCGTGGGCATAAAGGTCGTCTATCAAATAGGCACCTGGACGACCCTTCAACACTTAGATTTGGAATGTGTTTATTGAATTTAGAGGGTCATGGGTTGAGAAATGGGCTATCTGATAGATAATATTTTTTGTACTATATTTTTTTTTTTTGGGTTTTTTTTTTTTAGATTAGTTTTAAAATTTTGATGGGTTGATTATAAATTTTTAAGATAAATTTTACATTTTGAGTCTAAATTCTAAAATTTAAGGGCATCTAGTAAGGAAAGTTCTATTTAATTTAGTAATATATTTACCTATTCAAGCTATTATTAATGGAAAATTCAAAAATCCAGCGGGACCATGGCCGGATGGCCCCTCCCTAGCTCCGCCAATGAGTCTAGAAGATTGTTACTGATGAGTCCTTAGAAATTAGTGGGCTGAAAGGTCTTCGGATGTTGATGATCTTGAAGAGTGAGTCCTGAAAAACCAAAGAAGATTAGAGAAGACCGGTGGAGGCCGGTCTGGAATCCTCCGATGGTAAAGTTAGTGGATTGAAGTAGAAAAGAAAGCACTTCAAAGACTTCACCAATTTTTCTCTAGAATCAAAAAAGTGTCCATACCTCTGCGTAGAAGGGTCTTTATATAGTGTTAGCTTGACAGTTATTTCTCCTATTGTCATAGAGTTTGGAGAATTCAGAAGGTAACTTCCATAACTGTCATGGGAGTTACCTCATCGGGACTTGTGTTCTGATTCAAACAACATGACTCTTGGCTTTCAGAAGAGTGTCATGACTCTTGGTGAACCTCACTCGTCCATCACTAAGGACGGACAAGGTTCGCTGCTAGTATGTCCTTCATTGGACGAGTGAATGAAGGACGAGTGTAACAGCCACTCATCTCCACTTTGTATGTTGTTATGGACAGCCATATGGACGAGAAATCAGCTTGGCGTTTTCTTACACCATCAGTTGCCCCCTCGTCCATGGGTCGTCCAAGAAAATATAGTAATTTACCTCTCTGGACGGACGAGCTTCTTTCAACAATCGGAGATGCCACATGTCACAATCTAATTGGTGGTTCATTTCGTCGACTCATTTTTTCGAGACGAAGACCACGTGTCATCATCTGGTTGGTTGTGTCATTTCATGTGCTTAGATCAGCCATCTATAAATAGTGGAATGCCCCCACTACCCTCCTCACTTCTGAGATTTTCCTTCCTTGACATTCATCGTCTAGAGCCTCGTCTAAGAGTTTCCTCGCGTCCATAGTTTCAGTTCATCCTAGAGCCAGGTACTCCCTTTCTCCTCGTCTTTTAGGTTTACAAAATTTTCTTTTCAGAAAATGTCAGAAATAACCATCTCCTCGTCTAGCAATAGTACAGAAAAAGCTATAGACGAGTATTATGACGAGAGTAGTGATAACTCTAGTGATACCAGTAGTAGTAGTAGGGGAAACACCACTGATGAGGAGTATGTCTCAGGGGTCCCTGGGCTTCCCTTAGAAGAAGTATAGAAAAAACATAGAAAAACTTTAGGATCCCATGTAGGCACCTCGTCTTCCGTCCCTCCATCCAGTCCTTTGGACGAGATGGAGGTAACTGTATATAGTTGTGCTGTAGATATTCCTTCCAAGACAGACGAGGAAAGATTAAACAACCTTAGGGAATGGTACCAAATCCCAGACGAGATTAATCCTAGATTACCCGTCCGTGGAGAGTGGTGTTGTAATCCCTAATTTGGGATAGGTGTATATGAGGCCTACCTTCTTGGAGGTCTTAGGTTTCCTTTAAATGCTTTTACCAGAGAGCTATTAGTTAGGTTAGGTTTAGGAGTGTGTCAATTCAACCCAAATGCATGGAGATTAATTATCTCTATGCAAATTTTATGGAGGGAAGTGTTTGGAGGGGACCGTCCTATTACTGTGGACGAGTTCCTCTACTGCTATAAACTCTCAGAGATTCATCAATCTCCTGGCTTTTATCAATTCACAGCCAGAAGTAAAGATTGTAGATTAGTGAAATCCTTGGCCTCGTCTGACAGAAAATGGAAGACGGAGTTTTTCTTCGTCTCTGGATTCTGGGCTGGAAATCCTGTAGACGTTGGCCAGGATACCTTTGGTCGTTTTACTGGGGACCTAGGGAACCTTCGTCCTAAGGGTAAGTCCCTTAGCTTTCCCCCTCTTCTCTCTCTTTCCTTTTATTTATTATTATCTCATTTAACTTCAATTTATTCCATTACAGCCGTTGGACGACCCACTTTGAGCAAGTTGCACTATGATTGCGTCCACAGGGCTCGTCTACACACAGATAGGGATTTTCATTCCTTGGTCAATCTCAGACGACTAGCCAAGTGGGGGTTAGGTCCTAATCCATCTGACATTGCACTTGCACACGAGATTATAGTAAGAAAAAGTAAGTATTAGATTTCTGCATTCCTTGTATCTTTTATTTTCATTTTCCTGTCTAAGTGAATTCTCTTCGTCTCTTTATAGGAATGGCAACCATGAGAGGCAATAAGGAAAAGGAGGTAAGTGCTGAGGGGACCCGTCCTGAGCTTGATCGCCAAGCTCGTCCTGTAGCTGGAGATAAGAGGAAGACCATATCCAAACACTTGGATTTGGAAAACCTCCCTAGCAGACGTGGTAAAAAGGTCAAGCATGGCTCATCTCAAGTAGTTAAGCCTACTCTGTCGTCCCATCAGCCAGCCAAAGTCTATGATATCGACTCGTCCACTCCTGTTGAGTCCACCCCGTCCAAGACTCCACTGTCCAGAACTGTGCCCACCTCGTCTCAGCCGTCCCAAAGGGCCCCTTCAAACATTATTGAAAACGAGGATCTGGCCTGCGAACGTTTCAAGAACGCTGTTTCGGACGAGGATATAAACGTCTGCTACGACATGTCCCTCAAGGACTTTGAACACTCTGGTGCCTATGACCTTTTCAAGGTAACATTTTTCTTCGTCTTGACCAAATGTACATTTTCTCTTCTTTTTTTTTTTTTTTTTTTTTTTTTAACTTATATTTGTTGTTGACTTTTATAGGACATGTCCAAGTTTATAGCAGTGTCCAGACAGGCCACCGGGTTGGACAAGACGAGGATCTTGCTAGAGACGAGGATACAGGAGTTAAAGGAAGAAGCTAAACAATGGGCTGAGGTGGCCGCTAAGACGATGGACGAGGCGAGGGACCTGAAAGCTTTGGTTGAGGATTTGAAGGCTAGTGCTGCAAAAAAAGATGCTCGTTTTGAAGACTTGCAGAAAAAGAGCGACGAGCACAGTATTCTCCTCTCCAAAGCTAAGGAAGATGCAGTGGCTGAATTCAGAGCATCTAAACAATATACTGATGCTTTGGATACCAACTATGCAGCAAGGTTTGAAGACTTTAGAATGGACGCTGTTGAGAAGTTTCCTAATGTGGACTTCAGCTCCATCGTGCTCAATTTGAATGCTGCCACCACTAGCTCTCTCCTTCATCTCGACTCTGAGGACGCCCATAGAGGACGATGCCACAACCCAACCTCAAGACGACCCCAACTTAGATGCCTCAACTTAAAAAATACCTTGATGACTTAAGTTTTTTTTTTTTTTTTTAATATATATATATATATATGTAATTTAAGTACATTTAGCTCGTCCATGTTTAAGGACGAGTTTTGATAAAACAGTTAAAAATTTTGTAAGGGTGTTTAGGACGTTTCTCGTCCGCCCTTGAAACAATCAAATGAATACCGTTTGTCTTATATATGCATGGATGAGAGTGTTTACTTTTATATATAGGATTTCCTGTTTTGCTCGTCTACATTTCATATACATACTTAAACCATTTTTATTGGAATTCCACTTGAGTGTGATTTGTCCATGTGAAATGGTTAATAAAAGCATCACTTGAAATGGCTAAGTAAAAGCATTACTCGTCCTTAGACTTGTCTGTGCATTTTTCTCGTCCTTAGACTTGTCTTTGCATTTTGCTCGTCTGTGGACAGTTTTAGTATGTGATTTAAACAAGTTCAAAACGCCCATGCTTTTCCCCGTCCATGGTATGGTTAGGTATTATGTTTTACCTTGCCCCATTTTATGGACGAGCATGCCTTGGTTTCGCTTGTAATTTGATCTTAGGCATAGGCCTTATCTCGTCCTTTGCTTTGAACGAGCATGCCTCGATTTCACTTACTAGGAAATCTTGAGATTACATCTCCGCGTCCAGAGAATTTTCTCGTGTTGAGCTTTTAAGCTTTTTTCAAGTCAATATGAACAAAAAGTGGTACTGAAATCATGGATTCACACAACATCATGTACATTCCACAAATACTGTTCACAACACAGATATTGTTCATAGACGAGGCATGTCTTAAGAAACTAATGCCTGCCTTTAAAGAAAAACAAACACAAGCCAAACCATAATTTTGTCCTTAACATAATAATAAGACAAATATAAATAAACAAGTCTTTTATGTAGAATAGTCTTTTATGTAGATAGACAGCCTCCAGACTCGTCCAAAGTTATGTTCATCTAAGCTGGCATTTTACTGGTAGTACCTCCTCAGGTGCTCAACATTCCAAGGATGCTCCAACTTCCTCCCGTCTAAGGCCTCCAAGTAATAGGATCCTTGTCTCTTGCAGTTAACAACTCTGTAGGGGCCTTCCCAATTAGGTCACAACTTCCCATGAGCTGGGTTCTTTGTGGCTAAGGAGACCCTTTTCAGGACGAGGTCGCCTATGTCAAATCGCCTTGGCTTTACCGTTGCATCATATTGCCTAGCCATAAGATTTTTGTATCTTTTCATCCTCTGTTCAGCGTCCATCCTCGCCTCGTCTATTAGATCGAGATTCAAACGAAGTTACTCCTCATTATCTTTGTCCTGATAGGCTGCCACTCTATGATTGGCCATGTTCACTTCTGCAAGTATGACTGCTTCAGTCCCATAGGCTAGCTTGAAAGGAGTTTCTCCTGTAAGAGTTCTCACTGTCGTCCTATATGCCCACAAAACACCTGGTACTTCATCTGGCCATATTCCTTTTGCTCCCTCAAGCCGAGTCTTGATTATTTTTAACAATGATCGGTTTGCAACTTCAGCTTGTCCATTTGCTTGTGGGTGGGCGGGTGAGGAGTAGTGATTCTGAATCCCAAAGTGTATGCAAAAATCTCTAAAAAGTGCATAGTCAAATTGTCATCCGTTATCGGATACCAGCACCCTAGGCACGCCAAACCTGCACACAATGTTCTTCCACACAAAGTTCTTGACATTTTGTTGTGTGATATTAGCTAAAGGTTCTGCTTCCACCCACTTGGTGAAATAGTCGATACCAACCGCAAGAAACTTCATCTGCCTTACACCTATTGGGAAAGGACCCAGGATGTCTAGTCCCCATTGCGTGAAGGGCCATGGGGCCGTCATTGGGGTTAGGTATTCTGATGGTTGTCTGGGGACGTTACTAAACCGTTGACATTGATCGTAGACCTTGGCATAGGCCTTAGCATTAGCTTGAATGTTTGGCCAGTAATATCCTGCACGGACGACTTTGTGGATGAGTGATCTGGCTCCTGAGTGATTGCCACATGCTCCATCATGAATTTCCCTAAGTATATAGTTCGCTTCGTCCGGAGCTAGACACCGGAGATAAGGCTGGGAAAAGCCTCTTTTGTACAGAACCTCGTCCATAAGAACATACTTGGCTGACCTTATCCTCAGCTTTCTTGCTTCGTCTTTTTCTTCTGGAAGTCGTCCCTCTTTCAAGTACGATACAATGGGAGCCATCCAATTTCCTTCACTCTGCACCTGTTGCACTTCTGGGATGTCTATACTCGGCATGTACTGAATCTCATCAAACTTGTCGATGGCTTCACTCGCCGAAGCTTCTTTTGCTAATGTATCTGCTTCCATGTTCTCCTCCTTTGGGATTTGAACGAAGTTAGTTTCCTCAAATTTTTTCGTAAGTCACATAACCCTGCTAAGATACTTCCTCATTCGTTCTTCCTTAGCCTCGTACACCCCATTCACTTGGCCCATGATTAGTTGAGAATCTCCCAAGACGAGTATTGACTTAGCTTCCACGAACTTGGCCAATTCTAGCCTTTTGAGAAGAGCTTCATACTCAACTTCATTATTGGTTGCTTGGTACTGCAGGCGAACTTTGTATTTTAGTTTATCCCCTTTTGGAGATTGCAAAACCACACCTATTCCTCCCGGCGTGCTGCATAGACGATCCATCTACATGGACAATCCATTTCTAGTTGCCTTCCATTTTACTTACATCATCATGACTTGGGGTGAACTCTGCAATGAAGTCTGCCAGTGCTTGAGCTTTTATAGAATGTCTGGGTTGGTACCTTATGTCGAATTCACTAAGCTCGACAACCCATTAAATCAATCGTCCTGCAGCCTCCAATTTGTTCATTACTTTTTTGAGTGGGTGGTCCGTCATGACATTGATGATATGAGCCTGGAAATAATGCCTTAGTTTTCTGGAGGCCGTTATTAATGCGAAAGCCAACTTCTCCATTAGGGGATATCGTTCTTCCGCTCCCCTTAGTGCTCTGCTCATATAATACACTGGCTTTTGTACTTTCCCTTCCTCTCTTATCAATGCCGAACTTACGGCATGCGAGGTTACTGCCAGGTATAAAAACAGCTTTTCTCCTGCCACGGACGGACTCAGCAACGGAGCCATAACAAGGTACATTTTCAAGTCTTCGAAGGCTCTCTAGCACTCGTCCGTCCATTCAAATGCTTTCTTTAGAACCTTGAAAAATGGTAAGCACTTGTCAGTAACTTTAGAAACAAACCTGTTAAGGGCAGCAACTCACTCGGTAAGAGACTGGACTCCTTTGATACTATGTGGAGGCTTCATATCTAGAATTGCTTTTATTTTTTCCGAGTTTGCCTCAATCCCTCTATGTGAAACCATGAAACCAAGGAATTTCCCTGATGACACTCCAAAAGCACATTTGCTAGGGTTCAATTTCATGTGATACTGCCTTAGTGTGTTAAATGTCTCCTGCAAGTCGTCTAGATGCCTTCCCTCGTCCTAAGTTTTCACCAGCATGTCGTCCACATAAACTTCGACATTCCGCCCGATCTGTGGACGAAACATATGGTTAACTAGTCGTTGGTATGTCGCTCCAGCATTTTTCAAACCGAAGGGCATTACTTTATAGCAGAATAATCCCTGACTAGTGACAAAGGATGTCTTCTCTTGGTCGGCCTCATTCATCCTTATTTGGTTGTACCCTGAAAAAGCATCCATAAAACTGAGCAATCTATGGCCTGCAGTCGAATCCACCAGTTGGTCAATGCGCGGCAATGGATAACTATCCTTGGGGCAGGCTTTATTAAGATCAGTAAAATCTACACACATCCTCTATTTGCCGTTCGCCTTTTTGACCATTACCACATTGGCCAATCAATCTGGATAGTATACTTCCCTTATAAATTTTGCCGTCATCAACTTCTGAACCTCATCTCTAATAACATCATCTCTCTCCAGGGCAAACACCCTTTTCTTTTGTCACACTGGCTTCGAGGAAGGACATACATTTAGACAGTGGGTGATGATGCTAGGATCTATACCCGGCATATCCTCATGAGTCCAAGCAAATACATCAGTATTTTTCCTCAAAAATTGAACGAGGTCTTCCTTAATTTTTGTTTCTAGATCCGTCCCAATTCTGGTGCATCTCTCCAGGTTTGTCTCGTCTAAAGAAACATCTTCTAACACTTCAGCAGGTACTGCTACGACTCTCTTTTCTTCAATACTCATGGCCTGGACTTGTTCGTCCATGGCCAACATTGCCAAGTAACACTCTCTTGCTGCTAGTTAGTCTTCATGCACTTGTCCTACTCCTTGCTCCGTTGGAAACTTAACCGACAGGTGATAAGTGGATGTTATAGCTTTCCAACTATTCAAAGTTGGTCTTCCAATTATAGCATTGTAGGACGATGAACAATCTACCACAAGGAAGTTCACCTCCTTGGTAACTTGCTGCGGGTATGCTCCCACTGTCACTGGTAATGAAATATTGCCCACAAGTTGTACCTTCATTCCACCAAAACCTACTAGGGGGAGTTCGCTTGTCGGAGCCGATCTCGTCCTAACCTCATCTGCTGAAAGGCTGGATAATACAAAATATCAGCCGAGCTTCCGTTATCTATCAACACCCTTCTAGTCTTGTAGTCAGTAATAAGGAGGGTGATGACAATAGCATCGTCATGAGGATGATGAATTCTCTCTGCATCCTCGTCCGTGAAGGTGATCGCTTGCTCATCCGTAGTCCTCTCGCTCGGTAATCGTCCAGAGAGTTGAACGTTCTGTACTGCTTTCAAGTATGCTTTCTTTGACTTGGACGATTGTCCTGTAGGACTTCTCCCTAGGATGATCCTTATTTCTCCGAGCGGTGGTCGTGATGATTCCTCTACCTTCCCTTTCAATTTCTCGTCCTTGTGGTCTCGTCCAAGGAAATTTCTCAACTTTCCTTGCCTGATAAGATTCTCAATCTGCTGCTTCAAATCAAAGCATTCGTCCATATCATGCCCATGATCTCTATGGAAGCGATAATACTTATTCCTATTGTGCTTGTTGGGATCTCCCTTCATTTTCTCTGGCCACTTCAAAGAAAGCTCGTCCTTGATTTGCATAAGGACTTGCTCAAGTGGCACGTTCAAGGGGGTGTACTGTTGATTTCGCGTTGAAGGACCTGCTTTCTTCTCTCGATCCCTCTTATCTTCTGTTCGTCCCTTCTTAGGACGAGGGCCTTGTTCCGACTGACGCATTGGGTTGGCTTCGACTTTCTCAACTCTCTTCCTCTTCTTGGCTATAATAGCATCCTCCACATTCATAAAGTTCTGGGCTGAATGAACTAGTTCAGCCATAGTTTGAGGCGCTTGTTCATATAACTTGTGGATAAACAAATCAGAGTGAACTCCATTATAAAATGCTGCCAGAAGGAGCTTATCATCCACCTCGTCCACCGCCAAGGCATCCCTATTGAACCGCGTGATGAAGGACCGCAAACTTTCATTCTCCCCTTACTCTATGGTTAGCAAGCTAGACGAAGAACGTTTGTGCCTCTGCCCTCCAATAAAATTGTTAACAAACAACTTGCTTAACTCTTTGAAGGATGTCACTGTGTTAGAGGGTATTTTACTGAACCACACTCGTGCAGGTCCTTTGAGGGTAGTAGGAAAAGCTCTGCACATTATTTCATCTGGAACTCCTTGAAGATGCATAGTAGTTTTGAAGGTGGCAATATGGTCAAAAGGATCTTGCGTCCCATCATATGAATCTAAATGAGGCATCTTGAACTTAGGTGGTAAAGGATGAGCATTGATGGAAGCCAGAAAGGGGGAATCAGTCCTGTGAACTAAGTCTTCCACAAGGTTTGTTTTCCTTATATTTTCCCTCATCTCATCTATAACCCTTCTCATTTGATCCATTTCCCTTCCCAAATGAGGTACCCTCCGTGAAGCGGTACCCCTTGACTGGTTTTCAGGTTCAACATTCCTTTCCTCTTCTTGACTTTAGGCCCGTTCTTCGGTGTTCCATTCATGACGCTGCTTCCTTAACTCAAGTTGTCTGACCAACTCCTGGTTCTAACGAGTTAACTCCGCCATAGCAGCGGCCATGGATTGCATATGTTGGAATGAAGATGGTTGCATGGTGGGTGCTAATTGACGGACGCGATGAGGGTTACTGGAAGCGTCCCTGCTTTGTTGAGGGCCTGGACTAGTAGCCCTAGATCTTGTCCGAACCATTTCAACCCTTTATTGGAGAAAGAAATTACAAAACTTAATAAACTAAGTTCAAAAGACAACAAATTTCTTACTTCCCACAGACGGCGCCAACTTATGAGTCCTTAGAAATTAGTGGGCTGAAAGGTCTTCGGATGTTGATGATCTTGAAGAGTGAGTCCTGAAAAACCAAAGAAGATTAGAGAAGACCGGTGGAGGCCGGTCTGAAATCCTCCGATGGTAAAGTTAGTGGATTGAAGTAGAAAAGAAAGCACTTCAAAGACTTCACCAATTTTTCTCTAGAATCAAAAAAGTGTCCATACCTCTGCGTAGAAGGGTCTTTATATAGTGTTAGCTTGACAGTTATTTCTCCTATCGGCGTAGAGTTTGGAGGATTCAGAGAGTAACTTCCATAACTGTCATGGGAGTTACCTCATCGGGACTTGTGTTCTGATTCAAACAACATGACTCTTGGCTTTCGGAAGAGTGTCATGACTCTTGGTGAACCTCACTCGTCCATCACTAAGGACAGACGAGGTTCGCTGCTAGTACGTCCTTCATTGGACGAGTGAATGAAGGACGAGTGTAACAGCCACTCATCTCCACTTTGTACGTTGTTATGGATGGTCATATGGATGAGAAATCAGCTTGGCGTTTTCTTACACCATCAGTTACTTTTATCCAAAAAGTAATCTACTTCTCCCTTTTTAAAAAAAAAAAAATTTACTTCATTTTTTTTTTTTTTTGGTTGGTAAGTTTTAATTGGTTAATGACATACTAATTTGTTGATGAGTTTTAATTGGATTTAAAAAAATATAATTGATTTTCTATAAAAATAAATATATTTATTAAATCTAATTTAATCAGAATTTGTTTAGAACTATAAGATTGTTTTATCCAAAAAGTAACATCCGTCCCCTTTTTTTTTTTCAATTTTTTTACTTCATTTTTTTTTTACATTGCCACGTAGACAATTCTGATGAGTTTTAATTAGTTTTAAAAAATATATAAATTGATTTTCTATGTAATCAGAATTTGTTTAGTACTAGAAGATTGTTTTATCCTAACTTCTGTTGCTTTTACACCAAGTAACACAAACATAAACCCTTTTCTTTGTGATGTGCATATAAGTTGTTCTTGTTGGCTGAACGCAGATCAGAAATATTCAGGAAGCCAAATCTACCTTATTATAATCGAACCATCAACTATGTCTCGACCTATGGAACAGTGTCTCGATGAGGACCCCGTATTCGACATCCTGACTCTTCTGCCAGTGAAATCCTTAATCCGATTCAGGTGCGTTTCCCATTCATGGAATTCCATTATCATCAGCCGCCTGTTTATTACGACACACCTCAATCTCAATCTCAACCGCAAGCAACCCAAATTATTATCCAATACCACGACCACGAACAATGAGAGTCATAATGGTTTTATAGTATGTGCGTTGGACGGTGAATTGTGTACATTTGTTTACAATAGTAACCGCACATTGACCGAGATTTCTAGGCTGAAAATCCCCTTTCCTAAATATAACTTGGTTAACTTATGTAACGGCTTGTTCTGCTTTGATAGTTTTACCGAAGGTTATCGTATGGTAAGTTTGTGGAACCCACGCATTCGAAAGTTTAAGGTTGTCTCTTCTCATCGTCATAGGATCAACCCTTTTACTTATATCACACTTGGTTTTGGGTATGATTCTCAAAACAATGATTTCAAGATTCTAAGAATGGGGGTACTCGTGATATTTATGGAGGACAACTGTCATGGCCTGAGGCTGAGATTTACACATTAAGTACGGATTCGTGGAGAAAGGTTTTGATATCAGTGGAGTCCAAACGTTGCCCTATTCGTTATTTATATGGTCGGCACTGTACATTTTTTAATGGAGCACTGCACACTGTAGCATGTGCTGCGGACTACAAATTCATATTGTCTTTTGACGTCAATGATGAAAGATTCCATGAGATAATGTTGCCTCAAAATTACTTAGGTGGATTCAATGTACTGAAATGTGAACAGCTTCATGTGTTCAAGGGATCGCTGGCGCTGATTGTTTTTGGTTATAATAACATAATCCAGGTATGTGAGATGAAGGAGTATGGTGTGGCTGAATCTTGGACTAAAAAATGTATACCAATGGATAGCTTTAGTTACTTCTACGGTTGCACTAACAATGGTGAACTTCTTTTTCAGAATGCCAATGGGCTGGTTTCAACATTTGACCCTGAGAGTCTAAATAAGAACATTTTTGCAATTGAAGCTGCTTCTTGGGTGCGAGGCACCGCAAATTCTATGGAGAGTTTGATTTTACTTGACGGGGAATAAATGTGTCATATAAATAAAAAAATTAATCTGTTGAGCTTTCTAGAATAGTGACTATATATTTTTGTGAAGTGACAGGTATTGTGGTATCAAATATGCAATTTGAGTAATAAATTGAACTCTTATTATGTTCTCTCTCCTCTCTTTTTTCCTCTTATTGTTGACCAATTATTAAGAAGTTAAAAATCTTGATGGGATTGTGGCTATTATATCCCGACTGATATACTTGTGTCAATGAGTTTCAAATTATATATTTTCTTTTAGAAGATGTTTAAATTATACTTTTTATAAATAAATAAATAAAAATCATATATTTATAAAATATGTAATGGTTTCTCATTATATAAATATATATACATATATATATATATATATGATTTACAATTTAATTGGTTTTAGACTCTTTTGTTTAGCTCTTTTGTTTGCAATATTAACTATACAATAGAGAAAAATGCTAAGAGACTCCCTAAACTTTGGGATAGTGGTCATTACATCCTCTAAACTTTTTTTTAACCAATTTACTCCTTAAACTTCACATATGTGCCAAATAGAACTATATGTTAGTCTACCTGTTAGTCACTTAACAGAATTGCCTCGCACACAAACTTCATTTGAAAAAAAGAAAACAAACAAACGTGATACCAGTGGTGAACCCAAGACAGTATTGAGACAACCTCATCCTTATCTTCCTCTACGAACTTCCAATTCCTTCACCAATCCCTTAGGGAGCTTGAAACAACTCATTGTGTAAGTTGGTATGCTTTGATTGACTGAATTAATAAGAACCTCCCTACCCACTTGGGATAAAAGTTTTTCTTTCCATCCTTGAAGCTTTCTCCAAGCCCTTTCTTTAAGATAAATAAAGCTTTGCTTCTTAGCTTGACCCACCAAAGCTGATAAACCCAAGTATTTCTCATACCGGCATATGGCAAGGACACCATGGAGATGTTGGATCCGAAGTTGATTACATGTCTTAGTACTATTTTTCAAATTTTCAAAGGCAGATTTATTTTTACAAGTTGGATATATCATGGTTCAAACCTCCCCTCCCAATTGTAACTATTGAATTATTATTATTATTTTCAGTGTAGAATGAAGGTGCTTAGATCTTTAACTATTTCCTTTGATGTGTACCCCCCTTCCCACACACCAAGCATAGCATATTTTGATGAGAGAGCATGTGAAGACAATTCATAGTAGCTCTGCGTAGTACAGCTTCCTTGGAAACTAATTTACAAAAGGAAGGCTACATTAATCGACCAAAAAGTAAAAATGAATTAAAGCTGAAAAAAAGATTCAAGGAAACTTATTGTAATAGCAAAATGCCTAATACAATCAGGCTTAAATAGTTTAGTTACCTCAGTTACTAAGACACTAAGATTCTAATAGAAGAATGAACATACAAATAACTGTTACAGGCATCAATTAGAAACACCAAAGTAAAAAGGGAAAACCATTGAATATATTCTAGTATTAGCTAAATATCAATAAAAAATGTTAGGACATATGTAATTTAATGTTAGGAACATATGTCAAATTAGAATTGGCTAATCTTTTGACAAAACGTACTTTACTTATAATTTGGTAGATCTAGGATGTGTTTAATGCTTCATGGAACAAGGTTTCAAGATTAAGTGTTAAAGTCATGCAAGTTTGACAAAGAAACAAGTGAAAAAGTTTTGGATTTTAAATCTCGACAACTAGTATCTATCGAGGTTTATGAAATTCAATTTTTTAAAGCTGATTTCAATCCAATCTATGAATACATGTTTGGGCTTTCTTTTCTTACAACCCTAAATATGTATAAGGATTATTTTAAGGGTCGTCACAACTGATGCAACTCAATGCAAAAGTTTTTCACAAGCATATTGTGAACCGGAGACATATGCCCTAGTTCATCTTTCTCTTGAAGAAGCTACTGTGTTTGTACATTGTAGGGTTTTGTAACCAAAGAGTTTCGTTATCTACATCATGTTGATGAACTGAAAAACTTTGCAGCCAACATCTTTTTCAAGTTGGTGAGTAAGCCGTGTACTAAAATCTGCACATCGAATTGGTTAGTCATGTACTGGGAGCCGTGCATTAAAAGAAGAGATTGTCACTATAGAACAAGTCCAATTGGGTATTGGGGCAAGGGTTCAACTGTAGGTTGGTATAAGGTACTGGAATTCCTTTACTTGTAACCGCTTGTTTTGATAATAGTGCATTCTCAAGAGTGATGATCTTAAAATCACCCGATGGGGTTTTTGTTGTGTAAGTTTTCTCCATTCGTAAACAAATCACCATGTCAATTTAATTTCTGCTACATATAGTTAATTGGTGATTTGTTTGTGCTACCATGTGTATTGCATGCTAATTGAATTAATTAATTAACTTGGCTAATTAATTTTTTAATTCATCACAAGGGGTCAATACATTCTTGGCCTATCAAGAAACACTAGCGTCCTGAAAATACTCTAGAAAAACATTTTCGGATGTTTGGCTTGTACGTAGAATAAAAAGAGATATAAATGAAAATAAATAATTTTTTTTTGTTTTTCTTTTTTGGACCAGACATACATCCATAAATTGCATCATAAGCCATGAAAGTTCATGTTCAAAATACGCCACTTAAATCTTGTTTAAACACAAGCATCCATAATTCTCACATTACCAAAATACTACACATAACAAGTTAATACATATCCATTCAAGTTAATGCATATCCATCCAAGTTAATACAAATCTCAAATAGCTTTGGATACTCCAAGAGTCCAAGTGCTTTCTAAGTTGCTAGAGCAAACGGGTTTGAGAGGATTGCAACAGATAAAGTACCAAGAACAAAAAGACTCCATCTAAAACCAAAAAAAAAAAAAGCAACAAGCAACACCACCCCATCCACGTCTCTCTATCTTGGTTGTCGTCCATGACCTGAGCACGTCCAAAGAAAGCAATATAAGAATGGCAGAAAGAATGAACAATGCCCATCCATTAATAACAAGGTGATCCAGTTTGAAGGAAGTCCTCCATGGACGACTAGATCCATGGACGACCAAATTATACTTTGTAAATTCTACAAAGAATACTCCAATGGTTCCATATAAACAAAGGGATTCCTTGAACTTTGCTCCACATTTACCCCATTTTCTCCATTAACCACTCACATAACCCACGATGGTGGTGGATCCAAACAAGTAGACCCACGTCTAACTCTCTATAAAAGGAGAAAATCCCATTCACCCAAGGTAAGTTCTGACCATCCACTATTTTCCACCCTAGTGTTTTAGAGAGAAAACTAACTTAACCGTCAGAGGATCACACCGGTCACCTTTGACAGTTCTTTCTTTCTTTTCAGGACTTACACCTATTACCATAGCTCAAAGTGATTCAGCCTATTGATTTTTGTGCATCATCAAACATAATACAAGAACTCAATATAACTTGTCATTAAATTAAGACATAAATAAAAATTATTAGTGAAACAGGGACTAGCCTTGTAAAGATCAAGCAGAGATTTTCAATGCTTTTGATGAAAATTCAGTAGAGCAGTGCACATAGAAAAGCTTCCAACTTCACCTTATAATTAATCAATGTTTAATATTTGAGCAAGTACTAAAACCCTACTTATCCAAACATTAAAAAAAAATTCCATTACTCAAACCAAGACAAAAAGCAACTTCCAAAGAATTTCATTTATGATCATTTCATAGGGATGTTATTTCCATTTCCCTTACCCCCAAAATCGAAGTCATACAGGAGAGCTAAAAGAAATCCTAGTAGAGTCAATTTCAAAAATGAACCTTAACATTAAAAGCAATCAAAAAAACAAAGAAGTGCTTCATGCATATCATTGTACTCCATAACTCCTCAACCTCATTTACAGCCTTTCCCTAAACCACATGATACATCAAAGATCCCAAAACACATTTAACATGCAGCCTTAAGAGCCAACAACCAATCATATATAAGTAGCTAATAAATATCACCTTGCACCATTTTTCCTAACTGTGCAGAGAAAATACTGTTGGGAAATTTAGACCCCGGTTGATAGAATTAACAAGTTTTAGACCCAAGTTATTAATTAAATTTATTATGAATAAAACTTGTTAAAACAAACAAACATCAATATCATGTCAAAATCATGCAGCAGAAAAAATAAATAAATAAGACAAGATATGATGACCCAGAAAAATCAATGAAACAAACTAGTTTTACAGTAAAAAACTTAGGGGGAAATCTTTCCGAAAAGCAATCCACTATAGTAAAGAGAAGTTTTAGATCTAGTACAAAAGCTTTATCCCTAGACTCTACAATCCCTGTAAATGAACTCACAGCAGAAACCGCTTCAAAACCTCTGAACTTTTCAATATATGAACGCCACACTTTTGATGATCCACAAATCCCAATACTTGACTAATCAATTGCGCGAATCCCAGTACGCTACTTAATCACCAACTAGAAAAAGATTGTTGGCTGCAAAGTTCTTCACTTCATCAACAATGAAGATCAAGAAGCACTTGGTTACAAAACCCTAAGGCGCAAAGACGCAGTAGCTTCTTTCAGAGAGAATAAAGTCTCAGTCACCTTTTGCATTTGTTCTCCTTGTATTCTCTTAAGTGACGGCCTCTAAAATATGCCTTATATAGGTCTAGGGTTGTGAGAAAAGAAACCCTACACAAACACATAAACATGGAAAAATCAGATTTGAAAATCTGAATTCCTGTAACTTCGACAGATAGCAGGTGTCGAGATTTAAACTTCGACAAATACAGCTATCAAGGAGGTGTCGAGCAAGTGTCGAGGGGACAGAAGCTTTCTCGATCGATCGACCAGCTGTCGAGAAGCTATCGAGATTGCGATAAGAATCAGCTAAAGAGATCGACAGATAGCCTAACTGTCGAGAGGTGTCGAGTAGCTATCAAGCTATCTGTCCATAGGTGTCGAGCTATTTGTCTAGCTTTAGTGAACAGCTTTTCTTTACTTGTTTCTTGGTCCAATCTTCATGGCTTTAATACTAGACTTGAACATCATATTTCTTGAAGTATTAAACACATCTTAGATCTACCCAATTACGAGTAAAATGCGTTTTATTAAAGGATTAGCCAACTACATAAAATATTAACATATGTTCCTAACAAGTAAATCACATATGTCCTAACAAATACAGATGAGAGGATGCCAATCACAGACAACTTTCTTACATAAGAATGAACCAAAAAATCATATATGGATAGGTAACAAATCTCTTTATTTAAATCATCTTTTAGATTAGCAAGCATTGGGAATAAAAAATAGGAATCTATTACAAAGAGAGAGATTATATAGTTGGGATGTTAGATTAGTGAGAATATGGTGTTAAAAGGGGAGAACAACTAGAGGAGAGGGTTAGAGATAAAGAGTTGATTTGGTAGACTAACATACTATCATAAATTGATCTCAGGGGTTCCCAGAGAAGGTGAGTTGGTAAACTGATGCAAACTAGCTATTGCTCACTTTTGGTTTTGTTGTTTTGATTGTATGCTACTTGATAAGGCTTGACTTTATTTGATAATCATGGTACTTAGATGGGTTTTTATTCACTTAGCTTCCCCTCTATCATTTATAGCTATGTTTTGTTACACAGTAAGATTCAGGTACTTGGTATTGAAATGTCATGGTGACCCCTAACTAGATGAGCTACTTAGCAAACATCTATAAAAATTGTGTTGAATGGACTATTTATTTTCACAGTTCACTCCTTTCTGTTTTCTCTGTTGGGAAAAGAGCCTCTCCCACAACCATAATCCTAATTCCTAGACCCCTAATATGTCCTGTTTTTCCTGATTCTAGATGCAAGAAGTAACACTGAAATAATGTAATCAAAGTTGATACAAGCAAGAAGTAACATATACAGTTGGCCTTGGGCCAAACACTTGAAAATAGAGAAAATATTTTCCACAAGTTGTTTCATGGAAAAACCAATGCAGCCTAAGTAGCATTAACTATTTGTTAAGAATAGCAAGCATAGGTCACTGAAAACTTTCTTTTGTTTCCTGGGGATCAAATTTCAATTGTTAACTTGATTCCAAACCATTCATCATTATGTTTTGATCAATGATATAACAGTATGATGGCTAGGCATGTTTTTCAATATGAAATGACCATTACTAGAATGAGCACTCTAAGTTGGTTGATAGATAATAGTCACAATGGATAACCTTTAAAGTGATTTTGTCCTTCTACATAAAAGCAACACATTCATGTCTACAGCAAAAGGAATGCAAACACCTTCATGTCTAATTTTTTAATTTGATTAAACAAATTTTTTCCAACCCATCGACCTAACCCAAGACAAACCAATGAAACACAACCACATAAGAGCTGTGATGTTTGTCTTTTGAAATAATAAAAAGGCTTTTTCAATTGAAACAACTTTAAATGTTACCATCGTCAATTGGTTAATTCACATTAGGAGCAATGCATGAAGAGAAAGACACTTTTGTAATCTCAAGTTCAAAGATCCTTCAAGTCACTTCAAGTGTTGTAAAGTAGTTGGGTAATTTGACATCTAACATATATGATTATAACTCAACCATTCAAGAATCTAACATGATTCTCTTTCTCTATCAAACAACTTCCTTCTTAAGATCATGACTATCTTATCAAGGATTCTATCATTTTTTAACATATACCATTCATCTTCATGTTTGTCATTGGATCTAAGAGGTAGTTTCTTTCCTAATTGATGATGACTCCATGTTAACAAGCCAACTCTAAGACCTCTCAAACTTGTAGCCAAAGCCTCCACCTAATATTATCCCTCCATTCAACCTTTTCACTGAACGTGTAAGATTATTTTTCAACCGACTTGCACGCATACCCTAAGACCAGTTACCTAAATAAAATGGAACAAAATTTATGAAAGTATGAAAATCCATAAATAATATTGGACACAAAAGATTTCAATCACTTTTCTTGCCCATGAAAAAATTTATTTATCCATCTATAATGTATTCAAGAGCTTCCACAACCAAAATTTATGCAAAGATCAAATTATTTTCAACAAAAGCAATAGCCTTCTCAGTATTTTGACATAATTTTCAAGGAAATGCATTTAGGGAGATTTAAAATGCTCAATCATCTTACCCAAATACTTGGCTATATTGGCACTGTTAGTTTGTCTCATTTATATTTATGCTTCAATTGCTACATGGATCTTTTTTTTTTTTCTTAGCTACCTTTTGTCATAATCTTGCCACTCAGTTTATGATATGTTTTCATGTTGTTAAGAAGACCAAAGAAAATTCAGACATTGACACCATCAATCACAAAGTGACACCATGCACCTGAAACCCCGTATGCACAAATCCACCAAGAAAAGTGGATGCCCTTCTCATTACATGAAAAAATATAAAGTCTATATAGACATAAATGAGACTATATTTCAAGGTTACCACTAATCCAATAGAAATATGGCCCCTTATGATTGAAACTATGACTTTCTCAAGAAAGATCAATAGGAAGAGGGTAGCAACCAAAAATTTGGTTCATTATTTTAAGTTGTAGATTATCAGCTGTGAAGTTTTCTCTAATTTTCTTATATACACAATGAGAGTACAACTAATAGAAAGCAAATGCACGTAGAACTATCTTCATGAAAAGGTGAGGTAGAAGTGAGGCGAACATTTATTCAAAAAGCTAAATGATTACTCCTAAAGTGACTAGCAGCATGACTTTTTTTAAAAAATATTTCTCTATGAATCTTGCAAGCTTATTAATGCTCCTTATTATCAAAAGTGATAGAAGGTTGACCTTATCCTCAATATGGAGTAGTCTTGTTCTTATCATCCTCAATCATACAACTGCATAGAATTTGAAGGCATTCCCACCACAAGTGACTTCATCCATATGTCTAAAATGTTGCCATTATTTTGGACTTGATTGGACCTAGAAATAAAAGGTAATATGGGCAGGTGAATGGATTTCTTCCATGCTACAACTGATAAGATACAACTTATAACATATAAACAAGGAGGTTGAAAATGACTAGATATATTGTCTTCAACCTAGTGAAGAAAATTTATGAATGGGATTGGTAGAATGAGGAATGAGTTCTTGTAAGTGCTTGTGTTATTATTCATGATTTTACATCTTGGGCGGTGCCACCTATCATATGATCCTAGTTCACATTGGAGGAGAAAAGCAACTACCTGAAAAATCCAAACATGCAAGACTACCTTAAATCATAAGAATATTGAGAAAGAAAATAACAGAGTGCAAATAACTTAACACTATTTTCTTGTCTACATTGAGTAAGTTGTAATTATATAGGCTCCAATGATGAGACAAACTGCAAACCCGATCAATATAGGTTAGCATACGGAGATTTGGCCACCTATAGTTGTTGGGTAAATTTTCTTTAAACGGCAGAAAATGATGATGACAATGACAACTCTACAGTTGCAATTCTAGTGAATGTGTTAATGAAAATTGAACAACTAATACCACAACCATTTAAAGTGCAAATATTTTGGACTCAAAACCAAAAGCACTACTCTAAGGCAACAACTACCGTATTAAATCTAATGTACACCCAAGAAAGGGGAAAAAGAATAAAGAAAAAGAAAAAGACAATGGAAAATCCTAACATGCCAATCATTAAGTGTGATCTTACAAATTTGTGCTTATAGTATACACACAAGGTTCATTAGTACTCATTTTTTCAAATTCACTATCATTACCATCTATGGACTAAATTGGTAGCAAGATTCTCCATCTTTGACAAACAACACCAGCAAATATCTATGCTGCTATCTATATTCATTAGATGCCTAATTCTAAATTGCTATTACTGTTATGGTGATGCAAGTGGTTTTAATATTCACTATTACATGTTGCTATGTACAAACTATTGGGCTAGTGATATAGAGAACTTGGTATGATTGAATACTCTTTACTTTTGTATACAGCAGAAGTCAAAGTCAAAATTTTGACTCAAATCTATGATTTTTCAATGCCATTATTCTTTTTTTTTTTTTCTTTTTTTTTTTATGAAATGCCATTATTCTTTTAGCTCTTTTTAAAAGCATTAAGTTATAAATTTGATTGTTTCTGGTTTGTGCAAGGATAATGTACACACTTCAAATATTACAAGTGATTGAATCACTATTTTTCTGCCTATGTTTCAATGGTTAAGTTATTGATAAATTGATGTACTCTCTTGTTTGTAACATTTTTTCCTAGTTGAATGATTTGGTTGTTAAGTTTGCTAATATGTTACTCCTGCCCTAGGGATTTAGATAGGCATTTCAACCTCAAGTTTAGGAATAATTTTGGTTACAGGTTTGACATAAATGATATAAATTATAAAACATGACCCTTTTGTGGTCAGTGTTTTATGTTGTCATTGGAAAGCTGCTGAAGAATTGTTATCATATGAAACTTCTGTTTAAAACAAAGCTGTTATTATATTTGTTTTGACATGGCAATGTCATGGACACGAATATATGCTTAGCAAACATAATATTTGTCTCATTTTTGTGCTGGTGACAAAAATGTCATGAGCATTGCTTTGGCTTTTAGTCCTTAATCCTAAATTTTACTATTTGAATGTTTAGTTTTTAATGTGGGATTACATTATTACTTCTTTACTCATACACACAGAGGTAGGGAGAAATGATTTGGGAGAGTAATAAAAATTGATAAAGAAATAATATTTAATTGAAATATAGTATAAAATAAATAATTTGATGTAAGTGTTTTTTTATAAATGATTATGTAAAATAGAAAAAGTAGATTTTTATTTATACTACTAATATCAGAATTTTCTTGCCAGGGTTTAATCTTTTTTTTTTTTTTGGTTACAAAACACCCTCACTCAAACTTTATTAAGTCTTAGAAAGGTTTAAAGAATCTGGTCAACTAAGTATAAGCACTTAATTATAAATTCCTATAAATTTAAAAAATTTCAGGCCAAAATAAAAATCCTAAAATTTAGGCTTTTTTTTTTTTTTTTTTTTTTTTTGAGTTGAAAGATAGAAAGCTAAGTATACAATGCCAAAATAAAAATCCTAAAATTTAGGCTTTTTTTTTTTTTTTTTTTTTTTTTGAGTTGAAAGATAGAAAGCTAAGTATACAAAAACTGATCTGGTGACAGACAAGCAGATGAAAAAGTGAACAGCTCACGAAAGAGCTTAGCAGCTAAACACAATACATGACATTGCTGTAAAAGATGCACACTTGACAAAATCGACTCTGCTAAGTCTTTTTTTTTTTAGCTGCTGTGAAGTGCTGGTACTCTTCCAGAAAAAATAGTAGCTCCATCACGGATGGCTTTCGGTTGTAGCTGAATTTTTTCAAAATCGAACTTGTTACGGGCATTCCAATAGAGAGTAGAGACCAAGCGATGACTGTCCAAACCTCAAGGTCTAGTTTCTTTAGCATGCTCTGAAACAGTAAGAAGTCTTGTGCTGCAATGGAACATTTTTGTATCAAAAAGACAGGGAAAATGGGTTTTTGCCTTCTTTTTTTTAAATATCCAACACAATGTCCCTGTATTCAATCTATTAAAAGCACCGTGTCCCTGTTTTGAAACTTGATTTTTAAAAAATCGAGTTTGAATGTAACTCGATTTTAATGTTTTTGAGTTTTAGTAAGTTTTTTATTTAAAAAATCCAGCTGGAACTCAATATTCTTAAGAGCGAGTTTCACACAAATTTGAAAAAATATTCTATGAAATTTTTTTGTCATGTCTGTAACTCGATTTTTAAAAGTATCGAGTTATATTGGGATTTTTAAAAAGTGAACTTGATTTTAAGAAAATCAAGTTTCACTAATGCTATTTCCAAAACAGATTGTTTAGAATTAGCGTTTCTGGCTTCCTTAACTTTTGTGTTTCTCACAGCTCCACAGTTATACATCCCTGGATTTGGTGTTATCTCTTAAGCGATCATCTCTCTATCATCTCAGGTACAAAACCCATATCATAATTTGATGCACATAGAAAAAAAAATTTGATGTAGGTGAGGAATAGTTTTAGATATTGCAAAGGTTTAACAACCAAAATGTATTTTCATATTGGGAAAGTATTTTCATTTGGTATGTTATATTGTTTGTGCTTAGGTATTTGGTTGAATGAGCATTATGTGAGCACATTGAGGTATATTGGTTGTTTGGTGTTGTAAATTTGAAGTCCAAAAAATGAAAATTTTTAGATCTGCAAGAAGCAATGAACAATAAATCTTATTTGGCTGAGATTTTTTTAAAATTGTTATTAAGAGTTTAGGAGGGATCTTAGGGAAATGAAGGATCTCATTTTGGTAGTGATTGATGTTATTTTCCCCTTTAAGGGACAATGAAAACGTTTTCCCTTTTCCCCCCTAATAAAAACAAACACTAGTTGATTTTGATGATGAATTAGTTTAATATTATGCTAAATATTATTTAGTTACTGTTGATGTAATTTAGTATTGTTGATAATACTAGAAGACTTTTATTAACAAATGGCCTCCTAAAGGAAATAAAAGTGGTCAAACTAAACTCAATTTCACAATGAAAAAGTATGCCATTCTTGGTTTTTTATGCATTCATAGTTTTTTTTTTTTAATAGATGCTTAGCAAGACATCAGCCCATTGAATGAGAAAAATTGGGTGGGTTTTTTTAGAAAAGTAGCATTTGACTCCAAGCTTCTAGGCAAAGCATCAAATAAAGTTGTACAAGATTATAAAGACAATGTATTACTGCTGAAAAATCAGAGAGCATCAAAGAGCCATGAATGAATGTTAAATCAAACCTCTAGAAGCAGATGATGTTGAAGGAAGTCAAGGGCTTTTGTCCCAACTTCACAGTAGCACCTTGCTTGAGATCTTGAGTAGAAGTTAAATTAGCTCTCTATAAAATTTGAGCCTCTTCAACAATAAGCAGGAGTTGACAGTAGAGTATCAATATCGAGTTGGGCAATTTTGCATCATAAAGCAGAGTTGGTCTAATTTGGTCCATACAGTCAACCTAGGTCTATTCGGTCCAATTTGGCCAATTTGGTCCAGTTAGGTCTATTAGGTCCAATTTGGTCCTACGGTCCACTTAGGTCTATTCGGCCCATTCCGTCTATTCGGTCCAATATGGTCCATTCGGTCTACCTAGGCCAATTCGATCCAATTTGGCCAATTTGGTTCAGTTAGGTCTATTCCGTCCAATTTGGTCCAAATGGTCCACTTGGTCCATTCGGTCCTTTCGGTACTTTGGTCAATTCGGTCTTGTTCGATATAATCCGGTCCATTCTATCCACTTCGAGCTATTTGGTCCAATTTGGTCAAGACGGTCCACCTAGGTCTATTCGGTCCAATCTGGCCAATTCGGTCCATATGGTCCACTTAGGTCTATTCGGTCCAATTTGGTTCATACGGTCCACCTAGGCCTATTCAGTCAATTTGGTCCATACGGTCCAGAAAGGTCTATTCAGTCCATATCGGTCCGTTTGGTCCACCTAGGCCTATTCATTCCAATTTGGCCAATTCGGTCCATACGATCCAATTAGGTCTACTCGGTCCAGTTCGATCAATTCGTTCCAATTTGGTCCATTCGGTCCAGTTCAGTCTATTCCGTCCATTTCCTTCCATTTCGGTCTACACGGTCCATTTCGTCTGGTTCGGTCCATTTGATCCAGTTCGGTCTATTCAGTCCAGTTCGGTCTATTCAATCCAATTTGGTCCATACGGTTGAGTTAGGGATATTCGGTCCGGTTCGGTCCAGTTCAGTCTATTCGATCTAGTTCGTTCTATACGGTTTAATTTGGTCTATACGGTCCAGCTAGGTCTATTCGGTTCAATTTGGTCTATTCGGTCCATATGGTCCAGTACAGTGTATTCGGTCCAGTTTGGTCCATTTGGTCTACTTTGGTCAATTTAGTCATGTTCATTCCATATGGTCCATTCAGTCCACTTTGATCTATTTGGTCAATTCAGTCCAGTTAAGTCTATTTGATCCAATTTGGTCCATACGGTCAATTTGGTCTAGTTACACACATATATTTGTCTATTTATTTATTTTATTATTTTTTGCTTGAATGTATAATCAACATCATACAATTCATTTAAAAGTAATGATGTTAAGATAAATGAGTAATTGCCATAAATATTAGATTTGTATATTCATAGCAGTAATGTTTAGAAAGACTTTCATTTAAATTTAACCAGACCGAAAGAGACTGAAATGTTAT
Organism: Quercus suber; assembly: GCF_002906115.3. Taxonomy (NCBI): domain Eukaryota; kingdom Viridiplantae; phylum Streptophyta; class Magnoliopsida; order Fagales; family Fagaceae; genus Quercus; species Quercus suber. The sequence continues at coordinate 512,739 of NW_027069942.1, read as the reverse complement.
GTTAATGTGGTTTAACAAAAGTGTAGCAATAATAAATTATATGCTTAAGATTTTAGATATTACAAGTTTGATATATATATATATATATAATAAATTTGAATTTAGAATAAGTGCTCTCAACCTAAACATGTCTTTTCCCTGTATGCAAATATACAAAAATGGACCAAAGTGGATCAAAATGAAACGAAGTGGTCTAAATGGACCGAAGGGAACTTAAATGAACAAAAATGGACCGAATGGACAAAATAGGACCGAATGGGAATGAGGACCAAATAGGACCAAAGTGAACTGAATAGGACGGAGTAGACCAATGTGGACCGAGTAGGAACAAATAGGAACGAATAGGACCAATGTCGACTAAATAGGACCAAGTGGACAAATTGGACCGAATAGGACTAATATGGACTGAATAGAACCAATGTGGGTAGAATGGACCAACATGGACCGAATAGGACCGATGTGGACCGAATAATACTTTTGAATATTTATCATTTTTATTGCATTTTTAGGGCCCATATTTCTAATTTCTAATGTTTATTTTTTTTGTATTTTTTAATTCAAAACTAAAGAGTTTAGCCCAGATATAATAAAATCTCATACTTTTCAACCCAAAAATTAAGGAAAAAAATGAATTTTTGAGCTAAACTTCAAAAAGTAACCTACAAAAGAATCAATTTAAGTCCCAATTTGTCCATAATAGACCGAAAAGGACTAAAATTGACTGAGTGGACCAAATTAGACCGAATGGGACCAAAATGGACTGAAGTAGACCTAATTGGACCGAATATCAATTGTTTAATTTTTAGGGTGAACAAATTATACATTATATTACAATTACAATTACAAAATAATTATTTATTTCCACGCATTGCGTGGGTCTGTGACTAATTGTTTATAAAATAGGGAAACATTGAGAAATGTTTTAGAGTATTGGTTGAGGAAACTATTGGTTTATAAAATAGGGATACATTGAGAAGTGTTCCAACAAGATGTTTGGATCCCATTTCTATGAGCTCTCCAAAACAGTTACATACACATTATAGGGATGAAAGGCCCAGGAATGTATATTGGGCTGTGGGCCTTATCCGATGATATTTAGTAGTCCGAGGATAGGTAGACATTAGTGAAGAAGTACAAATTAGTGAGTTATGGAAAGATTCTGGTCATGAGGGTTTGGGAAGGTAATCTGAGGAGAAATGCCTCATCGGCTTAACAGAGTAGAGGTCAGAAAAGTTAACCTGCCCTCAAGAGCAACGCTTAGGGAAACTCTACTAGTAATGATAAACATTAGGAGGTAAGCTAAGAGAAAGCTGCTACTACCGCATTAAATGCTCTGTAGCTAACTCTCTGATCGCATTAATGTGGAGGTGATATATGAACAGTGATATTTAGCCTTACAGCTACTCCCAAAGACTTCATAAAAGTGCTTATGGGACAAGGATCAAAACAAGCAACTTGAGCTACACGTGGAGGGTGGAGATGAAGCAAAACAGAGTAGTATAAGGAAGAAAGACCCCATTACAAGAGGATCATCTGAGAATCTATAATAAAAAAATAAAAAATAAAAAAACATTGTAGTAACAAGAACTGTAATTGTAATCAAATTTAAGAGAAACATATACAAGAACTACTCTCCTCGGACTTTGTCGAGGGAGATTTTCTTTGCACAAAACTTATTTATCTTTTTTTTTTTTTTTTTTTTGTCATCTTTAACCCAATATGATTTTTGTCGAACTCATTTGGACTTTGTCGAGGGAGATTTTCTTTGCACAAAACTTATTTTTTTTTTTTTTTTTTTTTTTTTTTGTCATCTTTAACCCAATATGATTTTTGTCGAACTCATTGAAGTCTAGTTTCAAGCCCACTCTCTACAAATTCATTGTCTTGGGCTCTTTGGGCCTTAATCTTTTTACCTTTTGGGCTTAGGATCCAAAACTTGCCCTTACACACATAATTCAAGATTTTATTAATAGAAATTGTTGTTTCAAGTCCTCCAATTTCGAAAGTTTTCTTAAGATAATAATAATAATAACTAAAAGCTATATAAGGAAGACAGGCGGGCAGACAAGAAAGACATCATCATGTAAGATAGAGGAGACGGTGGCAAAAAATATTTGTGATCCAAACAAGTGAGGAGCGGACATAGACGTTGGGTGAAGTGAGTAGAAATCAGCGTTAAAATGAACAAAAAGTCGAGGGAATCAACAATATTCACAATAATGTTATGTTTGGTGAACTGAATGATATAAGTGTTCATTTGCAGACTCGTGGATGTTATTCCAAACTTCCAATCACTAACCACCCGACCCGTTGTGAGAAAAGACTTGGCACCTTGATATGCCTTTACCGATACTCACTCAAACCTAAAAAGAAACTATTTCTCACAAGAAGCCCATCTGAAAATCCAAGTTACCCAACGTACCTCCCAAAATGCCTAATTGGGATCCAGTCTCATTCTTCAAATTAAACCCTTCGGTTTCGATTATAAAGCAGGCCAAACAAATTACGTATTAAATAAAAAAAAAAAAATTTTAAAAAAAAGAAGAAGAAATGGATTGGTAAAATAGTTTTATTTCAGTAACTTTTTGGCGGTTCACCCCTCAAGTAAAATATATTTGGAAAATTTGAAACATACAAGAAACCGCCTCCCCCTATTGCCAGGTTAGTGACTATTCCAACAAAAGACATTGGCAACTACCATATGGCTTGGATTGAACCCCATTGTCTTCCAGCTTGGTTGCTTTCCTTTGGATGCAATCACGTCTAAGCAGAGTCCCTTCAAGGATTATAATCCCATGCTTGTTGCTAGGCCAATTGCCCACCTCATAGCCTCAATTTCTACCACCTCCGGGTTTTCTGAGTTTGAAGTAGTTATCTCTGCCCTCAACATTTCACAGTTTTCACCTCCATGATTCATTGTGACCATAGACAACATTGAGTGGTTTGAGCAAACTACTGCATCACAATCCACTATAACGGGGCCTTGTGCTGTTTTCTCTGGGGTCCAACAACTGCTTAGACCTGTCACAAATTGGTCTATAATGATCTTTTTCTCTTGAACCCCACTTGATTCCTTTTTACTCTTTAAATCAGGTCAAACAACATGGCTGCAAAAACACTAAATTCATATCTCTCTCTCTCTCTCTCTCTCTCTCTCTCTCTCTACATAGGTTGCAATCTTCTTTTTCTTCCTTGCTTCTCTCAATTGCATCTTGTACAAATACAAATATTCATGCCTTCATTTGTAGTGTACTGGCAAGGAACTTAAGCTGATTAAGCTCTTACAAGTAAGCACATATGCTTAGCAAACATATTTTCATGCCTGCTTAGATCAGCCTAATATTTCCTACCAACAAGCATGTATAAAATCTCGCATGATTAATCTTGAAGTCTTCCTGCACTCAACGAAGTTCCATCAGATTTCACTGGCTCACTTGTATGGTCACCTTATTCAGCTGACTACTGTCTTCAATTAGGACCCAACAACTCAAATACATGACTTTCCTCAATGACTCCTTCAACTGCTTCATCAATTTGGCTGAAAATTATTGCAGAAGTTGAAGAAGAACGATTCTTGACCTGAGAAAAGGACCTGAGATGGTTCTGGGCATGTTGCTGTGCTAATCTCATGATAAATTCCACCTACAGATCCCCGAGTCCTTCATGGCTTCCACAACTGCAACAGTCTGCCACAATAGCTCTCCTTATTGAACTCATCTACTCTTAATAAGACTGTTTTTTGCTCTTGAAATTGGAAGCAAAGAATTGTAAACTTTGTGTAGCAAATATAACTGGTATAAGAAGGATATGTGCTTGATGAAGCAAATGGTGTGGAGCAGTGGAGGGGTCACTTATATATAGGGAGAGATAGGAAGATGGGTACTAAGTGGAAGGAGCTGAAAGTTTTGGGGAAAATCAGAGGCTATAGCAGTTTGAGGAGTCAGAAGCTTCTCCATGATTTCTCTCAGGACTCAAAGGAGTATCAGCTTCATTTTGCTGCAAGAGAGACAAAAGGCATTAAAACATGACAGATGAATTGAAGAGAGATACACCACAATCTGTTGTGCATTGTGTTCCACCACCCACACACTTCTGAGAACCCAAATGACTCAAAAATTGAGAATTGATTATGTTTGGCGAATAAGGTTAGAGAGCATGGATTAGTGCTATTCTTTTTTTTTTCCCTTCTGCCCAGGTCAAAATTAGGATATCCACCAAGGCTCATTAGAAAAGATGAAAATCAACGATAGATTCAATACTTTGCAAATCAAACAAATTTCTAGGTCTCGTTAATTTCCAAACCCAAAAACTATCATGGTAGGACCACTGAATCAACCTTATGCATCTCATACAAATATCAAATAATGTTCAAAAGCATGAAAAGTACATATGCATTGAGAAATATAGTATTCAGGCAAAAATCTGACTTGCACTTCTGCTGCATACAAAATTAAAGAGGAGTCAAGCATATACATCGTCTATGCCCACTTATCAACTATATCACTACCCCAACTGGCTTATATCATACAAGATAGTTTATTTCAATAAGTTCATGATTCAGAAAATCCTAACATTTTAAAACAATTTAACAATTATAAAAATAATAAATAAATAAAACATATATATTTGCAAAAGCAATTAAATATGTGAGCAAAAATCAAAAGCCTGCTATTTAATAAATTGAAATATACAATTAAACTTATTGCATATGACCAATGAATCAGCCTCATTTATCCCGTACAGATTGCAGAAGTTCATTCCCATTTTTCTTTGGACCAAGCTAAGAGACTAAGCTCACCAACTAGTTGATGTTGTCAATAAGGAATTACATTTGCTAAGCATGTCTACTGGACCATGACATTGCCATCTTTAAGGAAGTGTACAATGTGCTTGACACAAAAATCAGATCACACATAATAGCCACAATCTCCAAGGGAATTATTTTCTTAATAATAAATAAATCTGCCTGCATTGATTTAATAGTACAATAGGGGAAAAAGACAAAATAATAAGAGTATCATTTAATATTCGTAATGCATATATGATGCCATGCCACAAAATACTTGTCAATATGAACTTCACAAAGATTTTCAGTTTGCTATTAACTTTACTTGACTAATCTTTGATACAAACTAATCATGATATTTAGATGACATTTTTACCTGATCAAGTAAAACCAAGTTCTCCATAAGATCAGCTGTGTAAGCCAACCAGGGAGTTGTTTGAATTCTAAGATTGTTCACTTGCAGGCTCTCAGAGTCTATTGCAACGAGCCTGCTGTCAAAAGTTTGAATTAGAAATTCGCCACTGTTAGTGCAGCCAAAGAACGTCAGAACCGAATCAAATAGTACATTTGTCTTAGTCCAAGACTCAACTATACCATACTCTCTCATTACCCATACAAGGCATATATCCGTATCTATTTCATCTTCATCTTCATCCACATTCTCAGCCGGACCAAGAACAACCAAAGCCAACATTCCCTTGAACACCACAAGTTGGTGAACATGGTCGTCAAACTTTGAATAAAATTCATCTAAGTAATTCTCTGGCAGTCTTATCTCTCGAAATATCTCATCATTGACATCAAAAGACAAGATGAAATTGTCGTCGTCATTGCCCCAAGTATATGCAACAAAATGCAGAGCTCCATTCAAAAATACACACGAGTTTGGTAGAACAGCAAAAATAGATCCAATATTTGGTACAGATTCCACTGACAATTCAAGAGTTCTCCACGAATCAGTACTCAGTGTGTAAACCTCGGCATCAGGTGGCGGCGCCTTTTCATCACAAAGCCCCTCATAAGACACAATCCTGAGAATCTTGAAATCACTGTTTTGAGATTGATAAGCAAATCCAAAGGCGACTGTTTCTAAAAATTCGACAGTGAAGGGTCTGAAGTGCGTAACATTGATCATTTTAAACTTTTGAATAACTGGGTTCCACAAATAGACAGCATTTGTAGGACTAAAAAAGCTATAAAGGAAGAACATGCCATTACAATAGTCAACCACGCTGGAAGCTAAAAAGGGTATTTGAAACCTAGAAACCTCGGTGAATGTGCCGTCGCTGTTGTAAACTAAAGTACACAATTCTTTGTCAGAAGACTTGTATAGCAGAAAACCATTATGGCTGTTATTGTCATGGGTATTGGATACTAATGACTTGGGTTGGTTGAGGTTGTGATTGAGGTGTGTGGTAATGAAAATGGGGTTTGTGATTGTAGAGTACCAAGATTTTGAAACGCACCTGAATCGGATTAAGGATTTCACTGGCAGCCGAGTCATGATGTCGAACACGACGTCGTGTGGGAGACTCTCGTCTGACAAATTTGGCTTTCTCCTCAGCTGAGACATCGATGATTAGAAGGAAGTGCGTGAGAGAAAGAGAGAGAGAGAGTCTGTATTTTTCGGTTTGCGTTTTTGCAGCGACGAGAAAGGTAAACTAAACTATTAGAACTAGGTTATTGTAACAATTTGGGCGCAACCGCGCAAGGCTTAAATTGAATTTTTTTTTTTTTTTTTTTGGAGCAGAAATACTAATAAATTTCATTAAATAGAAAATTAGCCAAGATCGGCTAAGTGTACATTATTGATGTGTGACGGAACATCCTCAATTCACATTGAAAAATCGCTAACAGGTCTAACATGTCTAGCCAAGTTGTGAACTAGTTTAAATTGATTTTTGATTAATGGGAGTGGGACTCACCAAATTTGTCACTGTTTAGAGCATTTACATCAGCTTCTTTGACGGTCTTTAGCTAAACTAACCCTGAAAACTCTACTTATTTTAGTTTAGCTATCATTTGTTTTTATATACATACATCAGTCTCAACACCATATCACTCTTTTATTTAAATATGATTTGTACTTTCTATACTCATAGCATATACATGGATAGGTTGTAATAATGATATTTAAGTTTGAATAGTATTGTTTTGTAAAGATGATAAAAATAAAAATTCAAGTTCCAAAATTTTCAAAGTGAAAATTCTAAATTCAGGATTTCCTGTAATGAGAAAAATAATCTTGGAATTTCTGCATGATTCGATTGGTGTTCAATTCATGTTCAATCAATCGAAAAGGGCCTTCGAGTAATGCTCGATTCCTCTCAGTCGATCGAGACTCAAAAAATTGAATTTCTGCAGAATTTTCTGATAACTATTCTTAATGTTTGAAAATGTTTCATGCCTTGTGAACGGTTTTATAAAACATTTTAACTCTCCATACGTGTCTTTGAAAGAATATAACCTTATAGATATAAATAGTGGTTGATATTCACTTGATATTATTATCTTTTCTCTCCCAAAAGTTAGTTAAAGAAAGAAACATAAGAAATCTTGTGAGTATTCTCCAGAACTATCTGTAGAACCTAACAACTTAGTTGTATCCTAGGCACAAGATTGTGATAACCATTTAACAACAATAGTATGAGAGCAAATATTGTCTAAGGATAACAATTTTGTGCCTCCAAATTATCTAATTTTCTATTTATGTTTATTGTTCACTTTGTTCTTTCTTGATTACTTTGTGTATTATCCCCAACACAACCCATAACTAGGGGCGAAACCACTCCCAAGTGTGGGATGGCCATGACCCCAACAAAAATTTTGAAAAATCCTTCTATAGTATGTAAAAATATTGAGCATTATGAAGATTTAGCATATAAAAATTGGAGTTGCCCCACCCTTAAATATTTGAGTTAGTGCAATGTTGCTTTTATAAAAAATGTTTTACACCTAAGAGGTGTAACAAATTGAACCAAATAATTTCATAACTAATAAATTAAACAAAGTATTCCCTATAATTTCAAAAGCAACAACTTAAATCTTGAGATTTCAAAAAATAATATATTAAACTTCAATCTTCAACCCATTCTGTTTGAGGTTTAATTTACTACTCTCTGGAATCCTAATTTTCTTTCAGGTAATGACCAAATTGATCCTTTTTGGGCTCTTTGACCATAGGAGTGTTTGTTTTGTTAATACTTTATAGGACTGACCTAGTATGTCTGTCTTGTCATTGTTACAAAGTTCAAGTTGTGCCCCAATTAGTTTAAATTTTCATTGAAGAATTAAACCTCAAGTGAATAGATAGCAAGTTTTTCAACTACAACTAGTTTATTTTGATGAGTTTAGAATGAAATATTGAATCAATTGCGGTTGATATATTTTGAATGAGTGAGAAAAATGAGATGGAAAGTGACAAAACTTCATGATCTTCACATCAGGGCTGTGAAAAATTGAAAATCTTATTGTTAATGCAAGAGGTTAGTTCCGTTGATGAGTCTAGTATGATATGAAGCTTCAGCATTACACCTAGTCAAATTACAATACAAGTGATCTCTTCATTTGTTTAGTAGATACATTTCCAGTAAACAAGAAAGTAAAAATAATGTAAAAGTTACCATTATTGTTTCTCTCTTTTTATGTTTAGTGATAAGAGTTTTTTTTTTTTTTTTAAATGTAAAATTTTTTATGTTTAGTGATAAGATTTTTTTTTAAATGTAAAATTGTTATATATATATATATATATATAGTATTCATTTTACATAGTTCATGTCTAATTTGGTCAATCAATACAATACCATTACATATAAAATAAAATAATTTGCAACAGATTGATCCATTGCAACAAAATCCTTATTTGTGAACGAATGAGCACCTCTCGCAATGAATGCTTTTACAATAGTACATTTCCCATTCTGTATTAACCCAAATTATATCCACTACTTGCTACCTCAGGAGTAAGTGCTTTAACCCTTTCCTTCCGTCAAGAAAAAGAACTAATTGAACAATTACTAGAAAGTCTAATAAAAAATCAAAGTACAATGCGGAAATCCCCAAGCCCGAGATCAATCAAACAAAGTCCAAGTTGGTAAGGACTTCAACTAGTCAATAGATCTCACAACATCCTCTAATGTACGGCTGTTTCATTCCTTCCACACTAACCACACCAGGCATGCTGGCACCATATTCCATACATCCAAGAAAAAGAACTAGTTGTATACGAAGAATGCATTGAAGCATTTAGTAATCATTAATCTCTTGTACATCTTGACACCGATTTCCTAACCAAGAAACCATAATGGTAGGACCAATGAGTCAACCTTATGCATCTTATACAAATAGCAAATATCCATGCTTCTCTTGACGGCTAATGGCTAAGAACCTAACCAGATCTTGCTGATTAACATTTCTGCCACTAGGACAAAAATTAAATAAGATTATGTTTGCTATACAGTAGGAACTATGCTTGACAATTTGACAAGTCAAATAATGTTCATGACACTCCAGAGACAATAGCCATAAATTTAAATAAATATAGTAGCCATAAACTTTAGAGGAGCCCTCTCTCTCTTGGCTGGATAAATTTCAGGCTTCCACATCACAACAATGCTTTAAGAGGACAACTATTTCTTTTACAAGAACCCCCATCAAGGATAAGGTAAAGCAAAAAACGAATCTAGATTCACAAGACTCGCAAAAATGAGGTTCTTTTTTTTTGTTTTTTTTTGTTTTTTTTTTAAGAAACTTGTACTCACAAGACTTGAAAAATCAAGGACCACAAAGTGCCCATTAGCACTTTGTATCTTGATTAGCACTCTGCCGCAGGGGTCACTCCTAGCCTCTTTTGCCTATTTTCCTGCACTTAAAACCTTTCCAAACTAAATTCTAATTATTCAATTATCAACCATCATCAATATCAAGGCAACAATCATAAAAAATCTAAGACTCAAAGCGAATCAAAACAGAAAAATCAAGATACATCTTAAAATTAAGTTGAATCCATCCAGGTGCAAAAGAGACCCCTCTAAACAAGGGCATTGAGCTATTGTCATTTACCTAAAGGATTGTTTTCCATTTACTTGGACCCGAAAAGTTACCTACACTTTAATAGAACTGTACCAATCAAAAAGAAAAATTACAGATGCTCTGCTGCAGGTGCTCACAGATGACCTCTCTTTCCATGACTTTGTGCCAAAGGTTTTGTGTGCTGCTCCTTCTCTTCCTCATCATCATCATCGAGGCTAATCTGTTGACCAGAAGGAAGATGTCCTGATTTGGATCTAAACGTGGCCAAAGTTGTACTCTCATGAACCTGGCAGTGAGAAGGATCTTGAGGACCAAGACACTTTATGTGTTGAGAGAAATCCTCTTTGGCTTGCACTGTAGTGTTCATGGGATCACCTTCATCAGCCCGAGAAGAAGTTATACCACCAACTGAATCAGTAACAGGATCACTTGATCCTCCAACATCATGAGTTCCCAAACTACAAAGACATCTCTTAAGAGTCTTTATGGTACTTGCTTGACTTTCCACCTTGTTCTGCTGCAAGAAAATTGGAGATCAATTAGTCAATATTCAAGCAAAAACAATATTACAAAAGGAATGCATACCAAGAGGCCGATTTCATGAGAAAGTTCATTTTGACGGACAAAAGATAATTGGTAACTAGACGAAATCCAATTCTTCATGGACTCAATAAGGGAATAACACTCCTCAACAAAATTCGCTTCAGCCTACAAAGTAAAAAACAAGTGGGTTAGCACAGAAAAGGAAAGGCAAAATAGAGGCATGCACATCCCAAGCAGATTACCGGGCCTCCTGTCCATGGCACATAAGGAACATGCTTTAGCATGGTTTCAAATTCTCCAGAGTCATTCGTCACTTGCACTTCCCACGAAGGTAAAGAGGGGTACTTCGAACTAAGGGGAAGAGTATCCGAAGAAGAATCAGTTTCTCTAGAATTTTCCTCAAGACTCAAAGAAGTATCAGTCTCCGTCTCAGCTTCAGTTTCTCTATTCGTTTCATTTTCCCCCTGAAAGCATAAGCTAATCTCGCTGATTAACATGTTTGTCATTAGGACTACAGCAAAATAACATTATACTTGATAAGCAGGAAGAACTTGACAATGTCATTGTCATGTCAACTAATGTTCACAACAATCCTAAAACAATAGTCATAAGTTAAATAAATAATATGCATAAGAGTAATGCTACAAATGTTTCAACTACTAAAACATTAAAAAAAATTATAAAAAAAAAAAAAAAAAAAAAAAAAACCAAAAGAAAGAATCAAGAAACTTATTATGATGTTGATGTGGTACCAATCACATTAATTTCCACCTCTATTTGTGAACTTCTTCTAGCAAAATTGGTATTACTTTTACCAATTTCTACACTTTAATGTCTTAAATGGTAGTAAAGGATTATATGCTACAACTTGCAATTGCAGACAATGACAATTCTCCTTCAGCTTTCATATGAGACCATAAAAGACCATCACAAAAAAGGTTCATTGGTTAGTATAAGCAGCCATGTAATATTTCATTTATATCAAATGCATAGTAATTATTCTTGAGTGTGAGGTGAAAAAGGTCTATCTAAATTCTTAGGCCAATAGTAATAGATTAAAGCAAACTAAAATACCAAATCATTCAATCTGGAAAATATGTTAAAAAGGAGAGAATGCATCATTATTAGTATCTTAACCAATGAAACAGAGGCAGAAAACATTGACTCAATCACTTACATTTGCAAATATCATATACACTAATGGATCAAACTTTAGAATTGTTTATCAAACAACTAATGAGTTCTAAATAGATATTTGAATTGCTGCACGTTTTCTCTAAGCCACAAACCAATAACAATCATTGGGTAGAGAAAAACTAAAAAAGAATATAATTTATAAGATTAATAGATGTAACAATGTAAAAAGCATGAAAAAGTATTTAAGCATTTAGAAATGGTAGTATTCAAGGCGAAAATTTGACATGAACTTTTGCTGTATAGAAAAATAAAGCAGATTCAAGCATATATGTTGTCTACGTCATTAAGCCCACCTTTCGACTCTCTCACCACCTCAACTGGCTTATATCAAACAAGATACAATATCAATAATTTCATGATCTACAGAAAATCCTAACATTTTCCAGCAGTTTAACAAATATAAAAAATGCATAAGCAATTACACATGTGAGCAAAAATCAAAATCCTGCTATTAGGATATTGAAATATACAATTTGACTTAATGTTGAGGACCAATAAATTAGCTATATGCATCCCATACAGATTGCTGAAATCATTCCCATTTTTATTTAGGCCAAGCCTAGGAGACTAAGCCCACCAACTAGTTCGTGCTGTCTCTACGGCATAAAAATAAATAAGATTATGTTGGCTAAGCATGTACTGCACCATGAAATTGTCATTTTTGAGGAAGTGCACAATGTTCTTGTCACAAAAATTAGCTGGCATATAATAGCCACAATCTCCAAGGTTATTATTTTTTGTTTAAAAAATCAATGCGTCTGAAAAGGCAACATAATAAAAGTATCATTTAATATGCAAAGTGCATATATGATGCCATGCCACAAAATGTTTGTCAATATAAACATCGCAAAGATTGTCATTTTGCTAAAAATATAAAAGAAGTCTAACATTTGATACAAACTAATCTTCAAAATTTCAGATGACATTTTTACCTGACCAAGTAAAACCAAGCTCTCCATGGGATCAGTTGTGTAACGCAACCAACTATCACATCCAACAGTAATTCCAAGGTCGTTCACATTTGGACTCTCAGGGTCATATGAAATGACCTTTGAGTTACAGCAAAATAGAATTTCACCGTTGTCAACGCAGCAAAAGAATCTCTCAACCACTTCTAATTCTACAGTTATTTTCGTCCAAGAATCAACCACACCATACTCTCTCATCACCCATATGTAGCATATATCAACATATAAATAACCAATCATAGCCAACGATCCCTTGAACACTACAAGGGAAGCCCTACCTTCGCAAAAGATAAAGTCATGCTCCGGGAGTATTATCTTTTGGAATGTCTCATCATTGACATCAAAACACAAGCTGTAACTGTGGTCCTCAGCAAACGCTAAAGTGTGCAGAGCTCCATTAAAAAACAAACATGGGTTTCCATATGTATAATCAACAGAGCCATCATTGTGGTCGGAGCCAAACGATATTACAAACCTTCTCCATGAATCCGTACTCAACGTGTAGACTTGAGCCTCAGTCGACAGTGCTGATTCTTCATAGTTAGAAACAATTCTGAGAATCTTTTAGTCATTGTTTTGGGAATGGTACGCAAACCCAAGAGTCAGCTCATCGTCGTACATGTTGTGAGGAGGAGAGAGAGACTTAAACGTTTTGATGCTTGGGTTCCACAAATAGATTACACGTTCCCCATAACCACGAAAGCAGAACATGCCATTACAAAAGCCAACAATGTGGCTACAAGGAAAGGGAATTGGAAACCTGGAAATCTCGGTAAATGTGCGGTCGCTATTGCAAACAGCCGTACCCAGATCTTTCCGACTTGAATCAGGACCATCCTCGTCGTAATCAGAATATAGCAGATAACCATTGTTGTCGTTGTTAGATAATGATTTGGCTTTGTTGAGGTTGAGGTGTTTGGTGATGAAAATGGGGTCGGTGATGATGGAGTTCCAAGACTTTGAAATGCACCTGAATCTCATCAAGGATTTCACTGCCAACCGACTCAGAATGTCGAAGAGGACGTCGTGTGGGAGACGCTCCGATGACAAATTCGGATCTCTCCTGAGTTTAGACATCGGAAATCGGATTAAGGAAACGAAATGCGCAACAAGTAGAAGGAGGTGTGTACTGTGTAGGCTGAAATGTGCAACAGGTCTTGTCCTTTTTAATTTTTAGATAAATAAATAGATATGGTTGAAATTGGTCTCATCAATTTTTTTTTTTTTTTTGTTGAGGTTGAGGTGTTTGGTGATGAAAATGGGGTCTGTGATGATGGAGTTCCAAGACTTTGAAACGCACCTGAATCTCGTCAAGGATTTCACTGCCAACCGACTCAGTATGTCGAATAGGACGTCATGTGGGAGACGCTCCGATGACAAATTCGGATCTCTCCTGAGTTTAGACATCGGAAATCGGATTAAGGAAACGAAATGCGCAACAAGTAGAAGGAGGTGTGTACTGTGTAGGCTGAAATGTGCAACAGGTCTTGTCCTTTTTACTTTTTAGATGAATAAATAGATATGTTTGAAATTGGTCTCATCAATTTTTTTTTATTTTTTTTTTAGGAACATCAAATTGTATTTCAAGATTTAATTTTTTTTTTTTTTTAAAGGTATACACTCAAAATTTTATACACGCGTAGATAAGAAACAATCTAAATTTTTTACTTCAGAATGATCAAAAGTTTTTTACTTTATGGTGTTACATTCCATCCCAATGCCTTTTCAAGAAGTAAGAATTAATTACAATGCTGCATTAACAACTTACTTTATATATATATATATATATATAAGTAATAAAGATTACAAGCAAATCAACTAGAAAGTCTAATAGAAGTGAAAATAAAAAATCTAAGTGCAATGCGTAAATCCCCAAGCTCTAGTCAATCAAACAAAGTCTAAATTAGTAAGGACTTTAACTAATCAATAGATCTCACAACATTCTTGAATGTGTGACTATTTCGTTCCTTCCGCATGAACCACATTAGGCATGCTTGCACCGTATTCCACACATCCGAGAAATGTTTCCCAAACAGTTCTGCCAAACAAAAAGGACGGGTGCTACTGTTTTCGATAGTTAAGAGTTTGAACTTTGGAGCACTTGTTGAACATTGAGCATTTAGCTTTGTCTTGTAAAACTATTTGGCAAGACTAAGAATGCAAACAACTTGTAGATGCCACTAGCAAGTAGAGCCCCAAAACTATTAGACCAAAATTGATCCACATAAGTCAATGTAAAATTATTTACAAGTTCACTTTCCTTTCCATTAAAAATAAAATAAGCAAAAAACAAAAACAAAAGTCACCTTATACTTTCACTCTANTATTTTGAAAAGTAAGTATGTAAAATAAATTAAAAAAAAAAAAGTTCATATGCTAAAATAGACAATAATTTTTGCACAAGCTAACGTGAATGCTCTAAACAGTATAAATTTATATTGAAACTATTCTTTCTTTACGTATCTCGAGAATAAAGGAAGAGAATTGACGACGATTATTGTGTGTAAAGAAATAAATACAATTAAAAAATATAAAAAAATTGATATTTTAATAAAATATAATGTAAAATAGATAATTTGATCCAGAGTATTTTGAAAAGTAAGTATATAAAATAAATTTTTTTTTAAAAAGTTCATATTCTAAAATAGATAATAATTTTTGCACAAGCTTATGCAAATGCTCTAAATCATATAAATTTACATTGACACTACTCATTTTGCATTTAATTTAGTTTTTTAATTCTTTTTTTACCTATCTCAATAATGAAAGAAGAGAGTGGATAATAATAGTTGTTGTTGTTGTTGTTGTTGTTGTTGTTGTGGTGTGTGTGTGTGTGTGTGTGTGTTTTTGCTAGAGGTTGTGAGTGAAGAAAGAAAAGCAATTAAAATTGATATTTTAATAAAATATAGTGTAAAATAAATAATTTAATATAAAATGTTTTAAAAAGTGAATATGTGAAATAGAAAAAATAAATTCTTATAATAAAATAAACGGAAATTTTTGGATGAGCTCACATGCAAGCTTTTAGCATAGCTACCTAAGATGAGAGCCCAATATCTGAATGCTGGAACCAACAGACCTATATGTTTGGGCTCTTCAATAACACTAGGCTTAAAAGGATTGTTTGTCTGATTAATGGGACTCCCCGGATTGTCAGTGGGCTATTCAAGTTATGGACCAATTAGTTTGGTGGACTCGACCCACTTCACCATCATGCAATGCGAAAGAGATAAATCACTATGATGACTTGCTTTTTTAATTGTGTTTTTTATAGTCATTTTTCCAAATGTGGTTGTTTGGGACTTTTCAATGGCAAATGTAGACAGAGATATGATATGATATGATATTTCACCAGATGGGCAAGGATGGCAATAAGATGGAGTAGGAGTCGAGTCATGGGCATGTTGCACACACATTCTAGAGGTCAACTAGGAAAGAGTGAAAGTATAAGGTGACTTTTGTTTTTGTTTTTTGCTTACTTTTATTTTTAATGGAAAGGAAAATGAGAATTGCTTGACTTATGAGTGAGTGTGTTCAGAAAGAGATAGTTAAGTGTCTTCAAAGTTCAAAGTGGAAGAAACTCAAACAAGGCCGAGCAAGTCAAGCAATCCATGACATTTTTGCCATCCCTAGTTCGGGAGTCCATTGCATTCTCTCTAATCTCCCCTTTTATTTTTATCTTTTTTGGGTCTAAGTCTTAAACCAATATCCTCATTATTTTTCAATTAAAAAAAATCCTTATTATTTTCAATCAATGTTTGCACCCTCCAACTTTGGAGAGAAAAGAAAAGAAAAAGGTTGAAGATTGTACCACACAAATCAACATCAAACACTTGGTTTTCACATTTTATTTCAACAAAAAAAAAAATAGTTGCTCAAATTTTAGGGTATGTTTGGTAACTGTTTTTTCCCCTTATTTTCTATTTCCAAAAATAATTTTCTATTTTTGAGATTAAAAAACTTGTTTAACAATCCAAAAAACCATAAATGTTCTTAAAACTCAATTTGTAAAGGAAACTGAAAACATGCAAAATGCTGTTTTTAGTTTCTATTTTTCAAAAGTTAATGAAAATACACATTTAAGTTAATGAATCTATCTCTTTTAAGGAGTCAGAATTAGAGTTCAAACCCTAATAATAACATATTTTAGTATTTTTTTTTTTCAATTTTTTTTTTTTTAAATTTCAACTAACCAAACATATTTTTTATTTCAAAAATAAATTTTTTTTTTATATTCCCAAAATCAAAATTTTGAAAACAAAAAACAAAAATTGTTACCAAACATAACCTTAATGTTTTCACCGTCTTCAACTAGAGTTTTCGAACAAAATGAAGGCTCAATTGAGTTGTCTTCTTTGTTTGATACATTATTGGTTATCAGGGAGCCGCTGAAATAGGAACTCATACATAAATATAGGGAGATACAAAAGGCTAGCATGATACACCTCCTAGCTCTTTGTGTAATGTAATCCCTATAGAATGAAAATGCCGCAACACTTATTGTAAGAGTAAGGAGACTGATGATTCAAGACAAAACTACCAGAATGTCACAGCCCTACTTTTTTTTTATATTCCCAAAATCAAAATTTTGAAAATAGAAAACAAAAATTGTTACCAAACATAACCTTAATGTTTTCACCGTCTTCAACTAGAGTTTTCGAACAAAATGAAGGCTCAATTGAGTTGTCTTCTTTGTTTGATACATTATTGGTTATCAGGGAGCCGCTAATATAGGAACTCATACATAAATACAGGGAGATACAAAAGGCTAGCATGATACACCTCCTAGCTCTTTGAGTAATGTAATCCCTATAGAATGAAAATGCCGCAGCACTTATTGCAAGAGTAAGGAGACTGATGATTCAAGACAAAACTACCAGGATGTCACAGCCCTGCAGACGAAATTTAATAAAGTAAATGAGAAATGAAACTGAGTCAACAAATAGTTGAATTTAAGCTTGTACTGTGTATCCAAGAGTTAGGTCCATTTAGATATACATCACTATAAATTTCTTTGAGACCTTATCCTCTATTCCTGTATGTGTGTTAAAAATACTTAGTATTCTAAAAAAGAAAAAAATACAGTTCCAGCACTCATGTAGAACATATACCTTTTATTTTGCATTGGAAAAGGTGCAGCATTGAACCTGTGAACATATTACTTGAAAGAACACCAATGTCTATAATACATAAACTGACCAAGGAAAAACTACAATATAGACTACGCATCCATGTTCCTTATGGTAACGAACTTAGATGGTTGAATATGGACTTCATAGGATGGAGAGAATGGCAGAGAATAGTTAAGCAAATGACACCACCTTTAAGAAAACCATGATACAAGTACAGGTAGAACAAGTGCTTGTCTTGCATTCTGTTGCATTATTTAGTAATTAAGGAACTGCAAATTAGACTATTAGTAAGTATCTAAGGATGTTGCAACAATAATTGCCACGTAATAGGGCTTTGGGCTGCGACTGCAGGTAGCTCAAGAAAAGCACTGCTTAGACCTGTCATGACTGATTGGAAAAGATGAATATCAATAATAAATTCAACAGTTTGCAAATAAATCAAATTTCTAGTTTTTACTAATTTCCAAAGCCAAATGCCATCAAGGTAGGACCAATGAATCACCCATATGCATCTCAAACAAATATCAAATATTATTTATTTTGGAGACATCTTGTTGATTAGCATGGTCGTCACTAGGACAAAAACGAAATACGATTACGCTTGATAAGCAACAAGCACTTGACAATGACATTGCCATGTCAAATAATGTGGATGGAAATCCCAAGACAATAGTCATAAGTTGAATAAATATTAGCCATAATAAGCTCCTAAGGAACCCTCTCCCTTCTGGTTGGATAAATTTAGTCTTCAATTTCACAGCAATACTATAAGAGTAATGATACAAAATGTGTCAACTTTTAAAACATAAAACAAAAATTATAGCAATTAGGAAATTTAATTATCATGATGTTGATGTGGTTCCAATCACATTAATTGCTACCTCAGTTTGCAAACTTTTTATTAGTAAAATTGATGATACTTCTAGCAATTTTCATACTTTAATTTCAACCATTGTAGTAAAGGACAACATAACATAGCTTGCATATGAGAAAATTCTTCAACAGCTTTCAAATGACACCATAAAAGATTACCAACACAAGAGGTTCATTAGTTAGTATAGGCAGCCTGTGTCCTTTTTTTTTTTTTTTTTTTTTTGATAGGCATATAAGCAGCCGTGCTTGAGGTGAAAAAGGTCTATAAATTCTTAATCCACCAAAAAAGAATTAAGTAAACTAAAATACTAAATCCTTCAATCCGGCAAAAATGTTACAAAGGAGATAATGCATCAGTATCTTAACAATTGAAACTGAGCCAGAAAACATTGACTCAATCACTTGCATTTGCAAATTTCATATGTGCTAATGGATCAAAAATTAGAACTGCTTATCAAATGACTAATAAGTTCTAAATAGATATTTGAATTGCTGCACATTTTCTCTACACAAAGCCACAAACCATCAACCATCATTGGATGGTAAGCAAATTAAACAAAGCATCCACTTTCTTTAATTAATAGACCTAAAAATGTCAAAAACATGAAAATGTATGTATACATGCGTTGAGAAATCATAGTGTTCTGGAGAAAATTTGACTTGCACTTCTGCTGTATACAAAATTAAAGAGGATTCAAGCATATAAATTGTCTCTGTCAATAAAAAAATGCATAAGCAATTAAATGTGTGAGCAAAAATTAAAAGCCTGCTATTTAAAATATTAATTTGACTTAATGCTTAGGACCAATGAATCAACTCTATGCATCCCGTACAGATTGCAGAAGTTCATTCTCATTTTCCTTTGGAGTAAGCCTAAGATATTTAGCTCACTAACAGCAGCCAGAGGTACAATTTTTTTAGTCCAAGACTCAACAAAACCATACTCCCTCATGTTAATTTATCAAATCACTGAAGATAAATAAAGCCAGCAATTCCTTGAACACTGCAAGTCTCTTATCATATTGGTGCAGCCCTTCTCCTGGGCAATTTTTTTCTCACAAAACCAATTAGGCAATATGCACCGTTTTGGCTTTCCGAAATTCCATTGAACCAAAACACTTTTCCTGGGCTCTACGCTCTGTTTAATATATGTAATAGATAGACTGATGAAATTTTGAGATGCAAGCTGAAAATAGAGGCTGCAACTTGAGCAACCTGGGCTGGTTTACACACACATATATACTATTTTTATTGATCAGTACACACACATACATATACTTCATAAAATCTCAAGATGCCAAGCTCAATTTTAGAAGCTGCAACTTGGGCAACCTGAGCTTGTTGGAGGTAAACAAGAGCATGTAAGTCTCATCCCTAACCAGCACAGCTCAACGTGTGAAATTTTTAGCCCTCACCCAACCCAACCTAGGCTGAAATTAGTTGTCTTGTGGTGACTGAATTGACTCAAGGTAGGTCAGGTTATGCTTCTCTTAATAGTAGTAGTAGTTGGAGATATCAATAGCTTTTTTCTGTCTATTTACAACAGCCAACTTACAAGCAGGATTAGCATACCTTATACTTAAAAAGCATGCATGATTTACTGTGTGTATACAAGTGATTAGCATACCTTATGCTTAAAAAGCATGCATGATTTACTGTGTGTATACAAGTGTGTAGATTCACGTGTACTATACAAATTATAAAGAAATCTCATAATATAAAAAATAAAATAAAAAATAAATAAATAAAACTGGAGAAATAATTTGCATTAGTGTTGTATCTGCAAGAGCTAGTATCAGTCTTGTCTCTATGCCAAAGATAGTTGGAACCAATACACCTAGAGTGTCTAGGGCATATATGCTAGGTTGATGTGCAATCTGCAGCTTAACAAACAACGTTTTTAAGCATACATAGATGTTGGGAAAAAAAAATGCATTTAGTGGTAGGACAACAAAAAGATGAAAAATCGATTTAAAAAGAAAAGGAGCCAGCCAAAATCTTGATGATTTTCCCTAACGTCCAAAACAAGTCGATAAACCAGGCTTATGCAATTGATTCATTATTAAAAACTTTAATAATTAAACATGAGACCTAATTCCAAAAGTTTATTCTTCTATTCATATAAATCTACAGATAAATCAATAAGAAGGGAAACAAAATACAGAAGGGGGCTGGGGACAATCAATTGAGCTTGCACAACAAATTCATAGTTTATAGAAAATATTATTTTGTTGCCTAGAAATCAAAGCATGATATCCAACAAGGTGAGTTGACAAAAATCAAAATCAAGGGTACCACCAAGTACCAATAATTTACAAGTAAAACCAATTTCAATTATAAACTTGATAACCAGTCCAATATTTATTATGATAGGACAAGTGAAACAAGGTTATCTGGGCTAAAAAACATATAATTTTCACTGTGACATTGCCATGTGTTAGAATGACCACAAAAATGAAAAATCTACTAGGATTACCACATTACTTTCATGTGTACTACAATAGAAGATAAAAAGAACATAATGATGGCTTCATTGATTTAATATTACAATAAGGAAAAGCAAAATAAAACATAAAATAGAGCATCATTTACTTCATTGGTTTATCTTCACATTTGGATGGCATTTATTTGTGATCAAGTAAAACCAGGCTTTCCATAAGATCAGTTGTGTAGGCCATCCAGTTAGGACTTGAAATTCCAATATTGTTCTCATATAGACTTTCAGGGTCATACGAAACCATCCTTCCCGGAGGCTTTATAATTAGAAGTTGACCACTTTCAGTGCAGCCAAAGAAATTCTTCATCCGCTTGAGTCCTACAGTTTTTTTTGTCCAAGACTCAACCACACCATACTGTCCCATCACCCATATGTCGCATTTATCTAAAACATCGCCATCTTCATAATCAAATACAGGAGGACCAAAAACAATTAGAGCCAATGATCCCTTGAACACCACAAGTCGGTGAACTGCCTGATAGGCAAAAATAAATCTATCTAAGTAATTCTCTGGCAGTCTTATCTCTCGGAATATTTCATCATTGACATCAAAGGACAAAATGAAATTGTTAGTGTTGTTTTCACCCCAAGTATATGCCATAATATGTAGAGCTCCATTAAAAAATAAAAAGGGTTCATATTGTATTTCTAAAATAGATCCAACATTGGGTATCGACTCCACCGAAAATTCAATCCTTCTCCACAAATCCGTACTCAATGAGTAAACCTTGGCGTCAAACCGCGGACCTTTGTTATTGCAAAAAATTGAATTTAGGACAATTTTGAGAATCTTGAAGTCATTGTTTTGACAATGATAGGCAAGTCCAAGACTGTAGCCATTGCGACCAGCGGCAATCGTAAGCATCTTAAACTTTTGAATGCTTGGGTTCCATAAATATATTAAAGTATCACAATTTCCAAAAATCAAGAACATGCCATTACAATAGTCAACCATATCTACAGGAAAAGGGATTTGAAACCTACAAACCTCAGTCAATGTCAATGTGGGATCGTCATTGCAAGCAGCCGTATACAGTTGTTTGTGATCGGTATATAGAAGAAAACCATTATGATTGTTATAGGATGATGATGATTTGTTGAGGTTCAAGTGTTTGGTAATGAAAATGGGGTCTGTGATTGTAGAGTACCAAGATTTAGAAACGCACCTGAATCTGATTAAGGATTTCACTGGCAGCCGAGTCAGGATGTCGATCACGACGTCGTGTGGGAGACGCTCCGATGACAAATTCCTGAGCTTAGACATCATCGATGATGATGATTAGAAAGGGAATGCGTTACAGTAAGAGGAAGAGAGAGAGAAAAAAAAAAGTAAGAAGTAAACTAATGATAGTTAAGCTGCCTGAGATGATGACACAAGGCTTAATTAACAGAGGGATTGTTTGCCTAATTAGTGGGACACACCCAATTTGTCTATTACTAAATAACAAAATTTAAGTACAATAATTTAGTAAATGGTTTTTAGGTTTTTATTTTAAAATTTAGGTATGTGACTACTTTACTAAAAAAATATATTTTTATTTTAATAAAAAAGAATTCACATAGCAAAATTTTAAAAATAAAATTTAAAAAACAGTACCTAAATAGTGTACCTAAAACTTACTTGTAAAATAAAAGTACAATATTAGAAGTTCAAAATAATTGGTTGAACTCTAGTTACTTCTCCCATCATTCAACCAAATTTATTTATTTTTTAGGAACAAATTAAATCTTAATTAAGTGTGAAAATACTCAAAAACAACTCGCAAACATGGCATGAGCTTAACTTGCTTTGTTGTGGGTTAGTGTTTATATAAATGGAAATGTTTCAAAGTGAGTTGACCTATTTTGACTCAATTAATAAATTAGTCAATTCTGTCTTGACCTGTTTGACTCACAATCAATCGAAAATGAACTTGTTCCATCAAGATAAAATTACTAGTCTTGACATGAACTCATTTAGCATATACAAATAAATGTCATTTTTATGTAACTCAAATATTATTGTTAAATATAGAATTGAGTAGCTAAATGAATTTTAATGTTTACCAAAATATAGAAAATTTTCATTTTAGTTTATCTTTCATAGACTACTGTATTTCTAAATCTTGGTGGAACACCATTGAGTAAAATAAAAACTTTTTGGTCAAAAAATATCTTTTAAGAATAATTGCTTAAATAACCGTCACAAGTAATTTAGTAAATGTGGGTCAAGAATTTAATCAGGCAAAAGACAACTCCAAAAGGGTTGAGAATGAATACACAATAGAAATGATGAAAGTAGTTAATATCTAATTGATAAATATGTCCTCGAAACTCTCAAGGATGGATATGATTACTACAACTTCTTATACTCACTTGATTTTTACACTTAGCACTTAAAACTTTTCTTTTTGAAGAATTCCAGATCCCTTTGCTAATTGGGTGATTTGTCCTTATTTAAACATATAAGATTCCTTTCCTACCGTCCACCTATAGGGTGGATATCACATTGGGAAGATGCTTGTCTCATCTTCTACTCCCCCCTTCTTTTGACGTAAAAAGGAGTGGAAGACAAGGTGATGGGCATTGTTTTGATGTTCATTCAACAATAAATGCATTAATGCTAGTGGGTGGATTGCATTTAATGTGGAGGGAATGATTGCTTAACTTAGATGCTTTCTTCTTTAGGCCTCTGGACTTATTTGTTCTTCAATCCATACAGTCATTTGTCTACCTTCTTGAAGCTGGGAGGGTTCTTGAAATGTAGCCAAGGATAAAGGGATCCTCAAATATTCGTCGAGGAGTGGTTGGCCCTTAGATGGTTCATTTTAAGGTTGCTGAAACATAGCATATGCTGAAACAGAATATTTGTGGAAGAAATGATATTACACTAAACGACTATTGCATCTTGATACGACTTGTAGTTTTATACTTGGATTAGTTGGTTAGTGTATATGGACACGTGTACTGTGGTGTGATGAGATGATCAATGGTAGTTAGTTGTTCCACATATTTTGGGATTAGTTTTAAAGTTAGTTATTTTATTTTCTGATTCTGCTATATAAACATCTTGTAATTCATTGTTGATTAATTAATGAAATATCTCAGATTTTCTCATTCTTGATTCTCCATTTCTCTCTCTTTCTCTCTAGACTCATTGCACAAATATACTCTGTTTTCTTACATGGTATCAGAGCCTCGTGCTTTCATCAATGGCGAATCAAGATCAAAACTCTTCATCTTCTACTTCTTAATCTACTGCTCATCGTGAGCTTACTCCAATGGAGGATCTGAGAAGCCCTTTCTTTTTGCACCATGGAGAATCACCAGGTGCGATTCTAGTTACTCAGCTCTTAACTGAGGACAATTATCCTAATTGGGCTAGGGCTATGCTTATGGCATTAGATGCAAAAAGCAAGCTAGGTTTTGTGGATGGATCCATCACAGCTTCCATGGCTGTCATGCCTCTAGAGAAGGTTGCTTGGTCGAAGAACAATTCCATGATTTCTTCATGGATCTTGAATTCTGTTTCGCCTCATATCACTGCAAGTGTAATCTACAGAAACACTGCAATGGAGGTTTGGAATTCACTCAGAAACCGTTTCTCCCAAGCCAATGGTCCATGGATTTCACAGCTTCAGAAAATGATCTCAACAATTATGCAAGGAGATGCAACAGTGACTACCTATTTCACTAATCTTCAAGCTTCTTGGGATCAATTACTCAATCTCAAGCCTTTACCATCTTGTTCTTATGGTAGTGTGTCTGCGGAGTGAATGATAAAATCACATTCTTCAATCATCAAGATACATTGATGCAATTTCTCAATGGCTTAAATGAAGCTTTCTCCCAAGTCAGGACTCAGATCCTAATGATGGAGCCAAGTCCTTCAATTGACAAAGCCTTCTCTTTAGTGATACAAGAAGAAAGGCAGAAGGCTTTAGGTTTCAATGGTGGTGCTGTGTCAGTTAATTCAACAGCTCTTGCAGTCAAAACTCAAGGGTTCAATCAAGGTTGGAAGAACAAAGGCAAGGGCAGACCCGTGTGCAGCCACTGTGGCAGAGTTGGTCACTTCATGGAAAAATGTTACAAACTAGTGGGATTTCCACCAGGCTACAAGCAAAAAGGCAAGGTTCATGTTGCAAATCAAGTAACTTTTGATGGTGAGGTTGGTCAGTCCGAGGGTGCATCACAATCAGGTTCTTTTCCCTTCACACCTGAACAATGCCAACAATTATTATCAATGCTAAGTTCCCATGCATCTTCTTCCAACACTCAAGATGCTATTCATGTAGCCAATTCAGCTCTCTCAGGTATTTCTTGTGCCTCTTTCTAGGATTCTGTTAGCCTTAATTTGAAGAATTCAGTTTTTGCTGAAAATCCTTCAAACAAAAATGCCCATAATGCAGAAACTTGGGTTCTTGACATAGGAGCTACTGATCACATCATTCATTCCATATCTTTGTTCACCAATATAACTAGTTCAATATCTTCTTTTGTCCATTTGCCTAATGGTGAAAAGGATCTTGTCACACACATAGGCACGGTTCAACTTACTCCAACTTTGATTCTTGAAAATGTGATTTGTGTCCCAACCTTTTCCTTTAATTTGATTTCAGTGAGCAAATTAACCAAATCTTTATCCTGTTGCTTGGTTTTTCTCTCAAACTATTGCTTCATACAGGACCTTACCTGTTGGAGAGTGATTGGATTGGGTAAGCTTCACAACAGCTTATACCCGCTGCAAACTTCAGAGAATTGCAAGTATGCTTCAAAAGCCACTTCTGTTCTAGAGTCAGTTTTCAAGTCTTTTGCTCATTCTGTTTCCAACACTTTTAATGTCAATAAGCCTTACTTATGGCATCTTAGATTAGGACATGTATCTGATGCCAAGCTTCCCCTTTGTGTATCAGATGTATCCTCTTCTTATTCCAATAAAGATTGTGTTGTTTGTCCTATTGCAAAACTTAAAAGACTACCATTTCCTAATTCTAAACATATGTCTGAGCATACTTTTGATTTGATACATTGTGATGTATGGGGACCTTTTGCTAAAGCAACTCATGATGGTTTTAAATATTTTCTTACAATTGTAGATGATACTACAAGGTCCACATGGGTTTACCTCATGAAATCCAAAGCAGAAACTAGGCCTTTGTTAATTTCATTTTACAAAATGATCTTTACTCAATTTCAAACCAATATCAAAGTAATTAGAACTGACAATGCTTATGAATTTTTTCTCAAAGACTTTTATGCTGCCCATGGTATTATCCATCAAAACTCATGTGTTGCCACTCCACAACAAAATTCAGTTGTGGAGAGAAAGCATCAAGATATTTTAAACATTGCTAGAGCATTAAGATTTCAGTCAAATATACCACTTTGCTATTGGGGGGATTGTGTTTTGATAGCTGTTTATATCCTTAATAGGCTGCCTAGTACTGCTTTGGACAATAAAACTCCTTTTGAAAAACTTTATTGCAAAACTCCCTCTTATCATCATTTAAAAGTGTTTGGTTGTCTTTGTTTTGCATCTACACTTGCTCACAATAGGTCTAAGTTTGCTCCTAGATCCATTCCTTGTATCTTTCTTGGTTACCCTTTTGGTGTCAAAGGTTACAAATTGTTAAATTTGGTCACAAGGCAGATACTCATTTCAAGGGATGTTTCATTCTATGAAAGTGTATTTCCCTTTATTTCTTTTGTCACTTCACCTCAATCATCTTTTTCTTTTCCTTATATTTGTCCTAATGTGACTATTCCAGTTGATACCATGTTCCTTGATCCCATTGTTTCTTCCTCAGACCCTCCTTCTTCCACTTGTCATCCTAATCCGGTCTCTAACCAAGTTTTAAATCCTATTCTCCCTCTTACTTCTGATTTTGCAATACCAGAATCTATTCCACCAAATTCTACAGTACCAGAATCTACCTTATCAGATTCTGCCAATCCCAATTCTGCAGAACCTGTTTTTTTTTTTTGATCCACATGCTTTCATTCCTTCATTGAGAAGATCCTCTAGACCTTCCAAAGCACCTACATACTTGCAAGACTATAAGTGCAGCACTATTACTTCAACAAAGCTTTCACAGTCCACTTCACTCAACAACAAGTCAGGTACTTCCACCATTACCCCAGGAGCTAAATATCCACTTTCTAATTACATTGATTCTTCCCTTTTATCTCCTTCATATGCCCATTTTTGCTCTCTTATCACCTCTATTCCTGAACCAAGATTCTTTCATGAGGCTATCAAGGATCCTAAATGGAAAGAGGCCATGAATGCTGAGATTGCAGCCTTGGTTTCAAATCATACTTGGACTCTTACTCCTTACCTTCCAACAAAAAGGCTATTGGATGCAAATGGGTCTATAGAGTAAAATACAAGGCAGATGGGTCTGTGGAGAGATATAAAGCAAGACTAGTTGCAAAGGGGTTCACTTAGCAAGAGGGTTTGGATTTTACTGATACATTCTCACCAGTTGCAAAGTTAACTTCTGTTAAGACTCTTCTTGCCATATCTGCTGTGAAAGGTTGGCATTTAGTCCAATTAGATGTCAACAATGCTTTCTTAAATGGGGACTTACATGAGGAAGTTTATATGCAACTCTCTCAAGGCTTTCACAGCAAAGGGGGGAATGTTGTTTGCAAATTAAATAAGTCTCTATATGGACTTAAACAGGCCTCAAGACAATGGAATGCAAAATTCTGTTCAGTTCTTAAGAAGCTTGGTTTTCAGCAGTCAAAGGCTGATTACTCTTTGTTTACAAGAAAGTTTAATAATTCTTTCATTGCTTTAGTAGTTTATGTTGATGATATACTCATAGCTAGCAACAAGGTTTAAGAAGTTGAAACACTCAAGGTTTCTTTAGATCAACATTTCAAACTTAAAGACCTTGGAGGTTTGAAGTATTTTCTTGGTCTTGAAATAGCTAGATCAGATAAAGGAATTAGTATATGTCAAAGAAAATATGCTTTAGAGATTTTAAAAGATGCAGGAATGTCAGCATGTAAGCCTAGTAAAATACCAATGGAACAAAATTTGAAGTTGAGCAAACTTCAAGGTACATTGTTACCGGATCCTGGAATCTACAGAAGGTTAGTGGGAAGATTGTTATATCTAACCATCACTAGACCAGATATAGCATATCCGGTTCACAAGCTGAGTTAGTTCATGTCCAAGCCCAGGAAGCCTCATTTGGATGCAGCTTACAAAGTTTTACAGTACATAAAAGGATGTCCAGGTCAAGGAATTTTCTTGTCTGCATCTTCAGATTTCCATTTGAAAGCCTATACAGATGCTGATTGGGCATCTTGCATAGACACTAGAAGATCAACCATAGGGTATTGTATATTTTTGGGTGATTCTTTAATCTCTTGGAAGTCTAAGAAACAATCTATAGTTTCTAGATCTTCGGCTGAGGCAGAATATAGAGCTATGGCTGTGACAGTGTGTGAGTTAACTTGGCTGCTAGCATTGTTGAAGGATTTGGAGATTCATCATCCTCAACCTGCTCTTTTATTTCGTGACAATCAAGCAGCCATTTATATTGGAGAAAATCCTGTATTCCATGAGCGAACCAAACACATAGAGGTTGACTGTCATGTTGTCAGAGATAAGGTACAAGATAATGTGGTTAGATTGTTCTTTACTCCTACACACACACAACTGACAAATTTACTTACTAAGGCTCTCAACAGCTCACAGCTGAGATACTTATTGAGTAAAATGAATATCATGAATATTCACAACTCAACTTCTCATCCAATGGGGGAATGCAAAAGCTTAAGTGATAAAGGGGCAGATGCAAGCAACAGTCCAGATTCTCATCTTGAGGGGGAATATCAGAATTGAGATGGTGAGAGGATAGATAGAAGCATTTCAAGATGAGTTATCAGATCAGGCAGAGAGGCAGAGTGCTGAAATAGAGCATGTGCTGAAACAGAATATTTGTGGAAGAAATGATATTACACTAAACGACTATTGCATCTTGATACGACTTGTAGTTTTATACTTAGATTAGTTGGTTAGTGTATATGGACACGTGTACTGTGGTGTGATGAGATGATCAATGGTAGTTAGTTGTTCCGCATATTTTGGAATTAGTTTTAGAGTTAGTTATTTTATTTTCTGATTTTGCTATATAAACATCTTGTAATTCATTGTTGATTAATTAATGAAATATCTCTGATTTTCTCATTCTTGATTCTCCATTTCTCTCTCTTTCTCTCTAGACTCATTGCACAAATATACTCTGTTTTCTTATAAAGGTCCTTGGTAATCATGCCTTTATCACTTTCCTCCTCGGTCCCTTACATGTCTCCAGGGTTCTTCAAGGTTGGGCCCACTCTACTCGAATTGATTAGGCTCTCTTTATAGGGCATTTTTCATTCGGCCTTCGGCTTACAAGCTTAGGCCCGTTAGACATAATTGGGTCTGTGTCCCCTCAAATATGCTATTAGTAATTTAATTAGTGTTATTATGACATTGATTTGTGCAGTATTTAATTGTTTATAATTAATATATTTTTGATATGCTTACAAATAAATAAAATATGTTCACCATTTTTGTCATATTCTTTATATGCGTTGGAATGGGTCATATTTGTATCAACTTAATGCAACATATTTATTAAGCAAATTGAAATGACTTGTGTTTTTGTCAATCTAACAAGAATTATTTATTAAGAGTGTAACTTAGGTTTTATCACATCATTGTGCTTACAAGTGATTTTTTTTTTTTTTTTTTATTAAAGAAAGACTCCAAAAGCGGTGAATAAGTGATATTTTATTTTTTAATTTTTTTTTTTAAAAAATGTGAGTTATACATTTTTTTTTCTTCACTTCTAAGGCTAAACAAAATTAAGTGATGTTAGCAATATTCGTAATTTTATTATATAGGTCTTATAAATTGTTGTGTCACTAAGTACAATAAGTGATTCAAATACTTATATATTTTCTTGTAGTTGTTGAAGTGCCATCAATTATATTCTTTTCCACATCAATTTTTTAGATTTTGGTTTTAAAATTTGTAGTAGATTTTTCCCAAATAAAAGAAAAATTAGATAAATGTTATTCCAACCAAATCACCGTTAAGTGAATGAGAATACTGGAGTTTTACTTAAAAAAATGTACAATTTGATGTGGCAGGAATATGATTGGTGCCTCTTAAACAATATAATAAATTAATGTTTGAATCAATTTATTTTGGAAATGATACAAGTTAGTTTGTAAAACCCATGCAATAAAATTTGTAAGACTCTTAGCATTGCTCATTTGAGTTAGTTATATTAAAACATGAGAACAATGGACATACATACATACATACATACATAGATATACACACCCCATTGTCATTAATTAAATTGTTGAAAAATAAATTTAAGTGATATTTAAAAAGCCACATTTAAAGTTTTAGCCTTAGGCCTCAATTTGTATTAAACCGGCCATGCGCACTTAATAAATGAGCTGCGTTAGGGTTTATGGGTTTTGATATGAATATTGAATTAATTGAGTTAGTGTTTGAGCCATGTAATAGAATACCCTTACTTTGATTTGCCAAAAATAACTTACCAACATTAATTGCTACACCTTAAAGATATTATTTATTGTGTAAATCTTTTTGATGATGTATCTTTTTCTTTTGTTAAAAGAGAGGGCAATTCTCACGCCCATCTCTTAGCCCACTAGGCTGCTTTATGGAATCGATCTAGGGCTGTTCCCATCTCTTGTCCCCCAGCTATTATTTCTTAAAAGAGATGGGTGAGGGAAAACTATTGTTTCTAAAAAGAAATGATGTTTATTCAGCAAAAGAAAAAAAAATTGCTACCCTTTAATGGTCTAATGTTTAATTTATTACATTTGGAAATCTCAAAGTTTAGTTTGTTACTTAAAACGAAAATCTTGCCTGTCAGTCTGTCACCCATTCTTGTGAGGAGGGAAAACTATTTTATGAGCCAAAACTCATTCAATTGCAGGATATGATTTAATAATTAATTAATTTAGCCTCGGTCGAAAAGGTTATCAATGATGCATTCAACAGTTTTCAAATACTAGAATTTCTAGTGCTCCCGAAAGTAATATGGTAGGAGCAACGGACCAACTATATGCTAAAATGCTAATATATAGAAGCTCAAGTTAATGTATACTTGCTGCGCGTGAGTTATTATAATTGTCAAACACAGAATTATTCTAGTATTTGTGTAAAGCCCCCGTGTGCTATTAGCTTAGTACGAATAGCAGGTTCTCATAATGATGTAAAGCAATGTAATGAATCTCAAGCAGTCAAGCTTAATCTGATATGCGTCTCTCTATGATTTTATTATTATTATTTTATGTACAAAGATCAATTTCATTGAAGACAAAATACGAGATTTACAAAACAAAACTATTCTGGGCTTCAGAAACAATAAGCCGGAAAAAAGAAGCTGAGAAAAGGAATAAGCCCGGGCTCCTAGTTAGCTGCTACATTTGCTTCTCTTGGAATCCAGTTGAACAAGCACCTTTCAAAAGACATTGCTAACAACTGAATGTCTTGGATTGAATCGCGCGATCTTCCAACTTGCCTGTTTTCCTTTGGACACAATCGCATCTAGGCAGAGTTTCGAATCCCCTTCAGGGATTATATTGGTCAATTCCATGCTTGTTGGCTGTTACTAGGCCAATTGCCCTCCGCATAGCCTCACTTTCTACCATCTCCGTGTCTACTAAGTATGAAATAGTTACCTCCGCACTTAACACCTCACCTCTGAGTCCTGGCGAGTTGTGACCATAGCCAAGATTGAGAGGTTTGAGCAAACTGCTGCATCATGGTACCCTTTAACAGGAACTTTTGCTCACTTCTCTGGGGTCCAGCAACTGCAGGTCTTTCTAGAAAGTGCTGCTTATACCTGTCATGACTTGGTCTATATTGATCTTTTTTCTCTCAAACACAGTTGGTTCCTTACTCTCCAAATCCCGTCAAACACCATGGCTGTGGAAAAACTAAATTCAGCTCACTCTCAATGCATGTTGCAATCTTCTTTTTATTCTTTGCTTTTCGTTCATGGTAACTTCTCTTTCATAGACATCTTGTACCAATAGCAAATATTCATGCCTTCTTTTCTAGTGCTAAATTGCTAATGGCAAAAGACCATAAGCTGATCTAGCTCTTACAAGCACATATGCTTAGCAAACATATATCTATGCCTGCTTAGCTCAGCCTGACAGTTCCTACCAATAAACCATGTACAAAATCTCTTGTACGTGTTAATTTTGAAGTCTTCCTGCACTAAACAAAATTCCATCAGAATTCACAGGCTCACTTGTATGGTCACCTTATTCAGCTGACTACTGTCTTCAATTAGGACCCCAACAACTCAAGTACATAACTTTCCTCATGTACAGATCCCCCGGTCCTTCATGGCTTCCACAACTGCGACTGTCTGCTGCAATAGCTCTTCTTGTTGAACTCATCTTCTACCCTTCCCAAGACTGTTCTTTGCTCTTGAAATTGGAAGCACAGATTTGTAAACTTTGTGCAGCAAATAAAACTGGTCTAAGAAGGATACGTGCTTGATGAAGCTAGTCGTCTTGGAGCAGTGGAGGGATCACTTATATAGGGAGAGATGAGAAGATGGGTACCTAGTGGAAGAAGCTGACACTTTGGGAAAAACCAGAGGCTATAGCAATTTGGTGTGCCAGTAGCTGCTCCAGGATTTCTTTCAGGTTCCATATCAGCACTGCAAGAGAGACAAAAAGCATTAAAACATGACATATTAAAAGTAGAGATACACCACAATATCCTGAGAACCCATGTGACACACAATTAAGAACTGTTTATGTTTTAGCAAATAAGGTTGGAGTGCACAAGTAAGTGCAATTTTCTCTTTTCTTTTCATTTTTTCCCCTGCTCGTGGTCAAAATTAGGATACCACCAAGGCTGATTGGATACATTCAACAGTTTGCTAATCGATCAAATTTTGGAGACATCTTGTTGATTAACTTGTTTGTCACTAGGATGATCATGAAATATGGTTATGATTGATCAGCAATAAGCACTTGACAATGACATTGTCATGCCAATAATGTGCACGGCAATCCTGACTCCTGAGACAATAGTCATAAGTTAAATAAATAATAGCCATAAGCTCCTAAGGAACACTCTCCATTCAGGTTGGAAAAATTTAGTCTTCTATGTCACAACAATATTATGAGAGTAATGTTACAAATGTGTCAACTGTTAAAACAAAAAACAAAAACTAAGAAATTTATTTATCATGACGTTGATGTGGTACCAATCACAGTAATTGCCACCTCAGTTTGCAAATTTTTTGTAGTAAAATCGGTGGTACTTTTAGCAGTTTCCACACTTTCATGTCTACAATTGTTAGGGACTACATAATACAACTAACATAAGAGGAAATTTCTTCAGCAGCTTTCATATAACACCGTAAAAGACTATCACCTCAAAAGGTTCATTAGTTGGTATAAGCAGCTACATCTCTTTTCTTTTTGATAGATGTATAAACAGCCAAACTTGAGGCGAAAAAGGTCCATCCAAATTCTTAAGCCAGCAATAAAAAATTAAGCAACTAAAATACTAAATCATTCAATCCGGAAAAAAATGTTACAAAGGAGAGAATGCATCAGATTATTAGTATCTTAAACATTGAAACTGAGCCAGAAAAGATTAACTCAATCACTTGCATTTGCAAATATCATATATACTAGATTGGAGGATTAGAAAGATGACTATTCATTTCCAATTGGCTGTTTTTGCACTAACTGGAAATGGATAAAAAACTAGAACTGCTTATCAAATGACTAATAAGTTCTAAATAGATATTTGAATTGCTGCACATTTTCTCTGCACAGAGCTGCATACTAACAACAATCATTGGATAGTACACAAATAAAAAGCATATATTTATTAGATTTATAAACCTAATATTGTTAAAAGCATGAAAAAGTATATATGCATTAAGAAATAATGGTATTCAGGAGACAATTTGAATTTCACTTCTTCTGTACACAAAATTAAAGAGGATTCAAGCATATACATTACCTATGTCAATAAGCCCACCTATCAACTATCTCACTACCCCAACTGGCTTATATCATACAATATAGTATATATCAATAATTTCATGATTTTCAGCTAATACTACGATTTTAAAGCAATTTAACGATTGTTAAAAAAAACCAAAATAGTAAGAGCATCATTTACTACTCAAAGTGCATATATGATGCCATGCCACAAAAAACTTGTCAATATTAACTTCACAAAGGTTTTCAGTTTGCTAAAAACTTCACTTTACTAATCTTTAACACAAACTAATCATGATATTCAGATGGACTTTTTACCTGATCAAGTAAAACCAAGCTCTCCATGAGATCAGCTGTGTAATACAACCAGAAAGGAATTTGAATTCCAAGATGGTTCACTTTCAGATTCTCAGTGTCTAACGAAACAGCCTTCTGTCAAACATTTGGACTAGAAATTCACCACTGTTAGTGCAGCCAAAGAGCTTAATAACCCAATCAAACAGTACATTTGTTTTTGTCCAAGACTCAACCACACCATACTCTCTCATCACCCATATGAGGCATATATTCGAAGTATCTGGTTCATCATCATCATCTTCTTCTTCTTCATCATCTTCATCTTCATCTACATCGTCGTCTGGACCAATAACAATCAAAGCCAACGATCCCTTGAACACCACAAGTTGGTGAACGTGGTGGTCAGAATTTGGACCTAATCCATCTAAGTAATTCTCGGGCAGTTTTATGTCTCGAAATATCTCATCATTGAGATCAAAGGACAGAATGAAACTATTATCGTTGTTGCCCAAAGTACACGCTATAAAATGCAGAGCTCCGTTGAAAAACAAACAGGAGTTAGGTTGAACAGCAAGAATATATCTAATATTGGGTACAGACTCTACCAATATTTCAACAGTCCTCCACGAATCAGTACTCAATGTGTAAACCTCGGCCTCAGCCGGGGGTACTTTTTCTTCATCAAACCCTTTATAAGACACAATTCTGAGAATCTTGAAATCATTGATTTGTGCAAGATAGGCAAATCCAAAGGCAACGCTATCAAAATAGTCCATAGTGAATGGTCTGAATCGCGTAGCATCGATGGTTTTAAACATTTGAATGCTTGGGTTCCACAAATAAATTGTAGGATTAACATAGCTATAAAGGAAGAAAATCCCATTACAATAGTAAACCATGTTGGCACCCCACAAGGGGATTTGAAACCTAGAAACCTCAGTCAGCGTACGGTCGCTATTGTAAACCAAAGTAGTCAATTCATTGTCAGACTTACACAGCAGAAAACCATTGTGGTTGTTATGGGATGATAATTTGAGGTTGAGATTGAAGTTGAGGTGCTTGGTGATAAATATGCGGCTGGTGATCGTAGCGTACCATGATTTGGAAACGCACCTGAATCGGATTAAGGATTTCACCGGCAGCCGAGTCAGGATGTCGAATACGACGTCGTAGGGGAGAATCTCGTACGACAAATCTAGCTTTCTCCTGAACTGAGACACCATCGGTTGTTATTCGAAGGAAATGAGAGGTGAGAGACAGAGATATTTCTTTTTTTTTTTATTTATTTATAAGAGAGAGATATTTAGGTTCGGTTTGAATATGGTAGATTAGATGGGCTTAGTCAGGGACGACTCGATCCACTACTAAAAATATAGACTTTACCTTCTTTCTCTTTTCCCAACTTCTTCCAAGCTCCAGAACATACCAGAGCTCTCTTTCTTTCTCTTGACAGAGTTTCGATCCCCTACTACAGGGTTTTTTTTTAAAAATAACTATAAATTTCATACTATATTATTAGTTAGACAAGGTTTGTAATATATTTAGTTTATAGCAATTCGATTTTTTTGGAGTCAATTTTGCCCTTTGAAAATCCACTAGGAAATCGAGTTTCTAAAACTCGATTTCCAAAATCGAGTTTCTAACACTCGATTTCCTAGTGGATTTTCAAAGGGCAAAATCGACTCCAAAAAAGTCGAATTGCTATAAACCAAATATGTTTCAAACCTTGCCTAACTAATAATATAGTTTGAGGGATTTGGTTATTTTTTAATAAAATCCCCTACTACATCTTGCAATGTTCATTTATTTCTAATGACTATTTGTTTCTCAAAAAAAAAAAAAAATTCTAATGACTATTTTTTCTTAAACCCAAAAACCATATTTTAAAAATCTCCTCATGCTATTATTTTTAAATTTGTCCTAATGATATATATTTTTTTTAACAAATCTCCTGAAGTACTTGTGGTAACGATACAGTGAGTTGTAGGTTATTTAATTTTAACTATAAAATATTCTAAAAAAAATTAACTAAAAATGCTATATTCACAATATTTTGCACAATATTTTCATAGTAAATCGTACGTGATATCTTACCAATAATAATCAATAACAACCTACTATATAAAATTTATTATAAAATTATTGTGATAGCATTTCTTAATTTTAACTTCTTATTCTTTATTTTATTTTTTCTTCTTTTTTTTTATCCTTAAGATTTCTTCTTTTCTTTTCTTTTCTTTTTTTCCTCCCTCTTTTTTGTCCTCCACACACGTAACTTTGCTCTTTTCTATTTTTTCCTTATTTCCTCTTTTTTCCCTACCACTTCTTCCAAACTTTGGAACATACTAGAGCTTTTTTTCTCTCTCTCTCTCTCTCTCTCTCTCTCTCTCTCT
>NW_027069942.1:429970-475595 GCF_002906115.3 Quercus suber | reverse complement strand
GTGGGTGGGGGGAGGGGTGGGGGGGGGGGGGGAAGGAAAGAAGCAAGTAAAGTTCTTACTCGTCACTATCGACTACTTCACGAAGTGGGTAGAGGCAGAAGCATTAGCCACAATCATAGAAGCAAAGGTACAAAATTTTGTGTGGAAAAATATTGTATGCAAGTTCGGGATACCACAAATGACCATCTTAGATAATGGTCGTCAATTTGACAGTCAGGGATTCCGGTCATTCTGCTCAAGCCTTGGCATCAGAAACAAATACTCCTCCCCAGGACATCCTCAAGCCAATGGACAGACTGAAGTAACGAATCGAACATTACTGAAGATCATCAAGGCCCAATTAGTGGGGGCAAAGAGAGCATGGCCTAAGGAGTTACCAAGTATTTTATGGGCTTATAGAACCCCAACAAGAACCCCAACAGGAGAGACACCTTTCAACCTTACATATGGCACAGAAGCAGTCATCCCCGTCGAAATAGGGCTCACCAGCCTCAAGAAGGAGTTCTTTAACGAACAAAGCAATTACAATCCATTGATACTGAACTTGGATTGTTTGGATGAAGTCAGAGACCAAGCTTCTCAAAAAATGGCCAAGTACCAACAAAAGAGGGCTGAGTACTACAACCAGAAGGTAAAGCTCAAAAGATTTGACATCGGAGACCTCGTCCTATGAAGAGTTACACCTGCAACAAAGGATCTAGCACAAAGCAAGTTAGGGCCAACATGGGAAGGACCATACAGAGTCGTCCACTACTCTCAATGAGGAAGCTATCACTTGAAAGATCTGGATGGGAACAAATTGCCTCGTCCTTGGAATGTTGAACATCTAAAGAGGTATTACAAGTAGGAACTGCTGCCCATTTGTAAGTAATCAATGATGTCTTATGATTTTTAAAGCAAATTAATAAAATGTATTATTCAGTGTTTTACGTATTCTGCCTATTTTTT
The DNA here is from genome assembly GCF_002906115.3 of Quercus suber. NCBI lineage: Eukaryota > Viridiplantae > Streptophyta > Magnoliopsida > Fagales > Fagaceae > Quercus > Quercus suber. Next base: position 474,647 of record NW_027069942.1, on the reverse strand, counting down.
CCTCACGTCTGAACTAAATTACTGACTGGATGCAAACTGTCTAACTAAGTTAAAATGATAAGATTCCTTAAGTGGATGTAAATCGTTTTAATCAAAAAAGAAAAGACGATAAGATTCCTTAAACGGATGTACATCGTCCCAACCAAGTTGAAATGATAAGGTACTTTAAGTGGATGAAAATCATTTTAACCAAAAAAGAAAAGACGATAAGTAGGAATGGAAACGGGTCGGGTTCGGGCCAGGTTTTTCCATACCCGGACCTGACCCGAGGGCCAGGACCCGTGGCCCGGACTCGGCCCATTTATTAAACGAATTTTTTTACCGGGGCCCAGACCTGCCCACGGGCCCCGCCCAGCCAGGCTACTTCAGGGCCCAATCTTTAGCCCCTAATAGTGGCCTAATCCGTGGCCTAATCAATTAAAAAAAAATTGTTTTCTTGAGAAAAAAGAATCACAGCAGTGCAACACAAACAACAAATCCAAATGAATCTTAAATCAAATCCACCATAACCATTCAAATTTCCTATTCATAGAAACCAAATACATTTGAAATCAAACTATTCACAGAAACCAAATCAAATCTCAATAACAAAATCTAAATCCCCAAACCCACAGGTTAAACAAAAGAATCTAAAATCCCCAAACTTACTAATCAAATAAAGAAAAAATGGAATAAGAACATCAAAAACAATTGCCGTAAATCACCGTGATCACTGTGGTTGTTCGTCTTCGTCTTCGACTCTTCGTTTTTGTCTTCATCTTCATGGGTGAGATCACAGAGGCTTTACGGCGAGAATCTTAGATTTTTGTCTTCGTCTTCTTCGGCAAAGAGAATGAGACCGAGAGGCTAAGAGCATGAGAGAGGCACGGCTGACAGTTGGTGGCTGACAGTGTGAGACATGAGAGGAGAGTGAGTGAGAGTGGGAGTGAGGGTGTGTGAGTGAGTCAGTGACTAAGAGTGAGTGAGGGCTGTGAGGCCGTGTGCTGAGGGAGTGTCAGAGTGAGGGTGAGGAGGCGAGGGAGGCGTGAATGAGGGAGTGTAGGAGTGAGGGTGAGGGAGTGTCGGAGTGAGGGTGAGGACTAAGGGAGGGAGGGAGGTGTGAGTTTTGAGTTGTTGCTAAAGAAATGAGGGATTAGGGTTAGATTATAGGTATATATATATATTTATATATATAGGGGGTATTTTTGTAATTTTAGGGTACCGGGTTTTTATCCGGGCAGGGTTTTGGGTCGGGTCTCAGATTTTTTTGATAGAACCCGACCCAGACCCGCTTCGGGTTTTTTTTTTTTTTTAAAAAAAAAAAACCTATACTCGACCCTATTCCTAATCGGATCGGGTAAAACCCAGCCCTTTAGGGTTGGGTCAGGCCGGGTACCCGCGAGTCGGGCAAAAATTGCCATCCCTAATGATAAGATTCCTTAAATGGATGTACATCATCCCAACCAAGTTGAAATGATAAGATTCCTTGAGTAGATGTAAATCGTTTTAACCAAAAAAGAAAAAAAAGATGATAAAATTCCTTAAACGGATGTACATCGTCCCAACCAAGTGGAGACAATAAGATTTCTTAAATGGATGTACATCATTCCCACCAAGTAAAGATGATAAGATTCCTTAAAAGGATGTATATCGTCCTAACAAAAGCTAAGATGATAAGATTCCTTGAATGGATGTAAGTCATCTAACTAAAAACTAAGGCAACAAGGTTTCTAAAACAAATGAAGGATGTCCACTAAGTTAAAACGGAAAAATTCATAAGTGGGCAAAAATTGTTCTAAGTCCCCAAATGGATGAAAAACATGCCCCAACAAAGCAAAAGACGACGAAGCACAAGTCATGGCAAAACAAGAAGTGTAAACAAGAAGTATTTGCAATCAACATGAACACAAGGGAAATAAGTGCATATATATATATATATAAAAGAGTTATAAATTGTTCAAAAGCCCCAAAACAAGCAAGGCACCCAAAAAAAGAAGAAGGGGAAAAGTAGGTAATAAAATAAAGAAACTAAGCCTTAGGAGCATCAGTCCCTCCTTTTTCAAGCACTGGAGGATTCTCGCTAGCAAATGTAGCAACTTGGGCAACTTGAGCAGCCTGCGCTGCCTCATCTGCCTCTATCTCTTTGTTAATAGTTTCAAAGTCCAGATCCTCTAAGTCTGTCTCTTTACCATGCTTTACCAGATATCTTCTCAGCAGCTCAAATCCCTTGAAATACCAACAGGAAAAAATGGCGTTACATTCATCTGTGAGTTGAAAGGCATGGACAGCCTTGGCCACAACGCTTTTCATCTTTTGGTTGGCCGCTGCAAGTTGCTCGTCCCTCTGCTTCGCCAACAGCTTCTCTGCACTTAACTCGTCAGATAAAGCTTGGATTTTCTCCTTGGACGTGTTGTTAACGTCCATCGCTGTTATCAAATCTTTCCTCAAACCCGAAGCTTCAACCTCCAGCGCTTGCGCCTTGGAAGTGGCCATCATGGCCTTTTCCTCGTCCATCAAGTACTGGGAGGTAATATGCATCGACTCCCCCAACACCTGGCAACCAAAACCACGCAATAAGTAAGATCAACTGAGATAATTTATGCTTATGGATAAGGAAAGAAGAAAATGAAAGAAAGTTACCTAGACGAGCTTATGAACATGGCAACTCACCATCTCATGGGAAGGCACACCTGAGATTTCCTTTAGTTCCTCGAGTGTCACAACCTCATTAGCTCGAGCCAGAGTCATCCCAGCACCGCCCAGACACTAGCTCCTACCTTCTCCTTTCTTTTGTTTCCCATCTTGCGCTTCTTTGCACGAGGAGTAATCTCCTCGAGGGAAACACCTGGGGAAGCAGCACGCCCTTCATCAAGGGTAGGAATGGATGAACCTTTCTCCGTCGCTTCTTTCTCTTTTTCCTTCTTGATGACCCTTAACCTTCGCTGACCGATGCTGGAGAAGGGCTTGTTCTTCTTCGCCTTGATCCGAGCATATAACTCCTGGTTAAATTTAGTTTTCATCTCTACAAAAAGAGAAACAAAAGAGAAGTAAAAAAAAAAAAAAAAAAAAGGGAAAGAAGAGAAGAAGGAAGGAAAAGGAAGAAAGACAATCCACTTTCGTCCTAAGATAACTTACTTTTTTCTTCCCGATGAATGGCATGAAGGACGTAGTAAGAAGGCTCTGGTCCTAAACAGTGATGAGCTAAGGTCCGGGGATCAACTAACTCGTCAAAATCGTCGATAGTGCTCGCATACCTAACATCTTCCCGAACATGCTCCTCAAACCTACTCTTAAGCTTGAGACGCTCTTTAACTGCAAAACAGAAAAATATACAAGGTCAGAAGGGACAATCAAAGTAAGTAATAAATTAAAAGAAAAAAAAAATGCATAACATAAGAGGCGAACGCACTAAGTTGAGGGGTCTCCCACCAATGCAGTAGCCTAGGGACATCTCCCCAAACTATCGCCTGACACAAAGAAATATTTAGACTTCTAATAACGGAAGGACGAAGGTAGATCAACGATGAGCCGAGACCTTCTATCCCAAGGCACGAGCTAATAATACCCAAACTCTTTGGATTCTTTCATATAATAAAGGTAAATGAACTCATTTAACGTGATCATATCCCTGTCAACTATGATCGTCAAGATTACCATACAGCTTATGACGATTCTTCACGAATTTGGCATAAGCTATCTTGAAGCTATATTTAGGTAATGAAGGAGTTCTATTATAAATGGGTGGATAGGAAATCTAAGACCACACAAGAATGCAGCCTTGTAGAAACAAACCTCTCTATGGGCTAAAGCACAAGACTTCTCGCCTTTCTTAGGAAGATGAACCCTGGTCTCCTCAAGAAACTAGAACCTATCCCTGAATCTACTAAAGGTATCTTCCTTCAGGGAGCACTCTTTTTTGAGGGCGTGGAATGATCGGGGTGGGGCAGAAATGGAAGGTAGGGAAGACAAGGGTACGGAAGCAACTGTGTCCATCTTAGCCCTAGCCGTGCCAGCATTAGATGACAGGTCTGTCTCTAAATCACTCGATCTAACCTCGAAACCCATACTTTCCTTCCTTAAAGCCTCTCGCACAGACCCAAACTAATCCAAGATTGGCGTAACAGTGGGTACAAACTACCCAATACTAGGCCTAAGCTATTGTCACCTAAAACAAAATCCCCAACTCACAAGCAATGGCTATTAGGGGAACCTAAAGATGCACCCAAGCGAGCAAAAAAGAATGCAATGGAGGGGGAAGCGCACCTAATGTCAAAGTAATCAACCATCAAGCGCCAGGAAAGGGGAGAAATAAAACTCTAAAAGGAAAAAGGAGCACAAAGAAAGGAGTGTACTTGAGAAAAAGAGGAAACTGAGAAATCAAAGGAGTAAGTGCAGAAGGAAAATGAAGAAGTAGGAAGAAGAAGACAAGGGGTTTAAAAAGGGAACCTTGAAAAACGTGGGAAAGTGGAAAGGTCTTATTGGAACCGAGACCTCTTAGCTGATCTGGGCATGACACGTGGCCACAACGCACACCATACCACCATGAATAGTTAATGTGGAGGGGTGAAACCCCAAGCGCCATAACCGCCGAGGAAAAAAAAAAAAAAACTCTTCATATTCCCATAGTGGTCCCTAAATTGAATGACCTCGGAATAGGGGGGCAGTTAATAGACCTGGCATAATTCCTTCAGGCAACATCCTCGTTTAGAAGAAGGGCCATGGGATGAGGGAACCATCAATCTTTGTCCTTAACAGTATCTGTTGAACGGAGAAAAAGCCATTAACTCACAATTAATGGCAAGGTGTTACACAACAGCAATAAGTCTCCTTACCATTGGAGAGACGAAGATCCTCTCATTAACACCTCACGGAGGCGTTACAGATACCACATTGAAACCACCATTAAAACACCTTCAATGGCTAGGAGAAGGAAGCAAGTGTATACATACAAGCACCTCAGGACCTGAGGAGGTACTTAGTTCTAACCCATATACTCTGATACTTTGAGATTACCATCGAAGGCCTTATAGCAGGCACCATATCAGTGTTCTTTTCTTTATTCGTTCTTGCAGGGCTTTGGACGATCTTGGATGGCTCTACTTTTGGACGATAATTTCAGTTGACAATTTCAGCATCATCAAATATAATAGGTAAAATCAAATAATATATATATATATATATACACACACATACATAATGCCAAAGAGGAGGGGAAGGCAAAAACCAACATAGAGTAGAGTGATGGCTAAGCTAGATGAGATATTTTTGTCTTTCCCATATAAGGGCATAAGAGAGTATTGTTTTGTTTAAAGTAGACCCTAATGTATGTGATTATGCTTAATTAATTTCTACTAGTTTTGAGCTACAAGGTTCTTGTCTTGGTAGGACAAGATGGAACCCACCTCCACTCGGCAAGTATAAAACTAATTTTGATTGAGCAGTGTTTGAAGAAACAGCTGAAGCGGGAATAGGGGTGGTGATCCGAAACTCAGCTAGAGAAGTAATGGCATCCTTATCTGAAAAAATTCTCCTACCATCCTCGGTTGAAGCTGTGGAGGCACTTGCAGCCTGTCGTGCAGCTAGATTTGTGCAGGAAATTGGCATTGCAAAGTCAATTTTGGAAGGAGACTCTCAGTCCATTATCTCGGATTTAAAGAATGGGGATATGATGAATTCTGCCATAGGACATTTAATCAAAGACACGCTTTCTTATGTAACCTCCATTCGGAGCTGGTCATTCTCTCACATTTATAGGCAAGACAATGAAGTAGCACATGCCTTAGCTAAGAGAGCTAGATTTTGTTGCCAATTTGAAGTTTGGATGGAGATTCTTCCTTTGGACATTTCCAATTTGTTATTAGCTTATTTACCAGCCATTTGGATAAAAAGCAGACTGTTGATTCTCCAAAAAAAAAAAAAAAAAAATAGTTCTTGTCTTGGAATTTATTAAAAGAATTAATTTTAATTAATTATGTGTCAAATTTCATTGGTTGACACTTTAAGAAAAAGACGTAATAATATGCAAAAGATAAATCCTATAGATAATGGCAGTTCTTGGATAATTAGCTGATTCTCTCATAAAAGAAAGATAATTAATCGAAGTTTGTAAATTTTAATTTCCCATGAGCCTTAATTATAATCAATAGTCTTCTCACTTGAATAATGGTTTTGCATATTATTTTGTTTTCATTATATTTAGGAGTGCTCTATCGATTCGATTTTGAATGGCGAACAAAATTCTTGTAAAATGTGAAAGTTTAGATTTGTACTAAGTGAATTATTGAGTGTAAAAATCGAAAGAGACCAAATCCAATTAGATTTTAAATTGGATTTCAATTGGAGTTTAATTTTTCGTCATGTGTCTATCTAAGTTTCTAATTTTTGTGGCAAGTGAATTATTAGGTACAAAAACTGAAGAGTCTAAAACAAATTAAATTCTAAATTATATATATATATATATATAATGAGAAACTATTACATATGATAAAAATGTATGGCTTAAAAAAAATGTAAGCTAATACCACGTATAATTTAAACCTCTTATATATATATATGTATATATAAAATGGTATAATTTGAATCGTATAATTGTAATTGTTTTTAATTATACTGTGCATATGTACGTGCTTACACATTAGTTGCAATAAAGGTTATCATCTAAATGAGAAGTTCCAGCACACTCTGTTTGGCTACATGATTTTCTTTTACTTTTTTAGTTTATATATAAATCAACTTTTAACAAATAGGCAAATAACAACTTTAAAAAAAGAAAAAGAAAAAGCCAAATAGAATTTATAGTGACTCAACTGAAAAAATAGAACAATGACAAGCTTTTTAGCATTGTGCCTAAAAAATTATTAGGTCTACTACAAGGGTATAAATATTGTTATCTATGCAAGTGTGACATCATCTAGTGGTTTTTTTTATTTTTGTTTTTTTGTTTTGTTTTGTTTTGTTTTGTTTTTTTTTTTTTTTTGTGGTGTTGATTAGAAAGTTGACTTACAAACTTGCTTAGGTGGCAGCATTCATTAGTTGAACGAACCATTTTAGTATTTCTCTTGGTTGATCTAATAACAGTGAGAGTTTTTAGGACGTATATAATAGGCTAGGAAATATTTAATGGGATGATGTACAATCTGAAAAAGAAGTGTTCATTCTCAAAAAAAAAAAGAAAAAAAAAAAAAAGAAAAAAAGAAAAAGAAAAAAGAAAAAGAAGTGAAATATTTAATGGGATGATGTACAATCTGAAAAAGAAGTGTTCATTCTCAAAAAAAAAAAGAAAAAAAAAAAAAAGAAAAAAAGAAAAAGAAAAAAGAAAAAGAAGTATTCAAAAGTAGATTGACAGCAGAAGAAGAAAGGGAACGGTAGAGACGGGGAAAAACAAGATTAAAAAAGGAAAGGACCCAACAGCCAAATGTCCAAAATGTGACATACTGATATAGTTATTACAACCTTTTGGTAATTAAACCACATACCTAATCCCTTTGTCACATAAACCTACATACCCTTGACAACTTAAAATGAGAAAGGAGAGTAAAGATAGACCAATAAAATCAATAACAAAGCCAGCAAATTATGGGAAGAAATCAATCAAGGGAGTAGCAAATTCATAGTAAAATGCTCTAACTGTAGTTGTTCCCGAAAAAGTGAAGTTGGGGGATCCTCCATTGAGCAAATTAACTCTAGCTTGTTGGAAGAAATGAAATCATCCCAATTGAGCAGGCCATTCTTGCTATTATGCATTGTCGAAACAAGTGCACTTCAGTTTCTGCTTTTGATCCATGTAGTGAGCATATTGCATCTTGTGGTATACCCCTCTTTGCAAGCCTTTTTATTCACAGGTAAAAGTCCCTGTTGCTATTCTCCACAGCATCATTTTTAATCTTTCATGTATTTTACATGTCCAGATTCTTCTCCATATTAATCTTTGACTTAAAGCCCTCTAACCATAGTACCCAGGGATCATTCCAAACGTCAATACTTGTGCCTTCTACTACCATACAACATGGACCTTCAGCAATTAAACCTTTGCTCCTCTCTACCCCCTCTCCATACACAAGAAGCTGATTTGACTTTCCCCCCTCATCTAATCTTCAATTCTTCCCTATCTTGCTCTATGCACTTTCACCATCCAATTTTTAAGTCAAAGCTTTATTGATTTCTTTAAATTTTTTGAGACCTCTGCATGGTTTGGGTTGACAAAGAGCCTCCTACGACTTCAGAACCAGCCCTCTCTGCTTTTCTTCAGGGTATTTCCACCTGAATTTTGTAACTTCTATTCTTGCTCTCACATATTTAATCCATAGCAGCTTTCCATTCACATTAAAATCAACCTTCAGAACTTTACCTTCCTTACTTACCACTTTCCTCACGTTCTCCTTTGACAAACTGCTACAAGTATGAAAGACACGTGATTTTATAACTTCGCACTCGTAGAAATTCCAATGACAAAAGGCATTTACACAAGAAAACACAGTCAAAAGTACATCATGTTTGATAAATCACTTGACCTTGTATCCAGCAATACCTTATGTAACACCAGGCAATGGTGTTACACTTCAATAGGCTTCAAGACCAAAAAGACTAATAATTTAACAACCTTCCATAGTTCCAATTCAAGACAAATCTTAATAGGAAAGTCTTGAGAATATGCTACAGTGATCAGAGCTACATTAACAAATAAACAAGAGTGTTGGATGTATATCAACTATAGATCCACTTAATAATCAATAGTGTAGACCCAAAATTAACAACATTTATCAACATTATTAATGAAGTTAATATTTCCAGATCATGAATTAAATCTGTCGTCATCATTGTCATATCTTAGAATGTGCAACACATTCCGCAAACAGAACTTAATAAATACAAAAGATATTTCAGTTTTTTATTTCATAAAATTTGGTCTTCTACATCAAAGCAGTACTTTCACATCTATAACAAAAGCAAAGAAGACAAAGTCTAATAAAGGAGTGTTCTCAAAGAACTATAAATAAATGCTCAAAACAAAGCCTAATAATAGCTTCACTGATACACAAATTATGTAGATAACAAAACTTTGCAACAGGTTCACATTTTCCAGAATGACTCCTCAATACAAATTTCAAAAGATGAATAGAAAGTAAAAAATCCAGCTAACTAGGTTTTACCCCATTAAGTGAAAGTAAGCTCTTCATGAAATTAGTTGTATTAGCCACTGTTGTAGAATCTTTAATACAAAGATTATTCTTCAGGGTCAATTGAAAAGAGCTGAAGAGGGTCAAACAACTTTGTAATCAGAATCAAGTAACAGCTGCCTGCAGTAGTACTTTTTTAGTCCAAGACTCAACAAAACCATACTCCCTCGGGTTAATTTATCACATCACTGTGCAGCTCTTCTCCTGGGCATTTTTTTTTTTCACACAAAACCAAGGAGGCAACACACACTGTTTTGGTTCACCCAAATTCCATTGAACCAAAACACCTTTCCTGGGCTCTACACTCTGTTTAATATAGGTAATTAAATATAAATTATGATGAAATTTTGAGATGCAAGCTGAAAATAGAGACTGCAACTTGAGCAACCTTGACTGGTTTACACACACATATATACATTTTTCTAGTCAGTACACACACACACATATATATATACATAAGCTTTATGAAATCTCGAGATGCCAAGCTCAAAATTTTAGAGGCTGCAACTTGGGCAACCTGAGCTCGTTTGAGGTGAACAAGAGCATGCAAGTCTCATCCCTAATCAGAACAGCTTCATGTGTGAAACTTTTAGCCCTCACCCAACCCAACTTAGGCTGAAATTAGTTGCCTTGTTGCAACTGAATTAGCTCAAGCTGGTAAGGTTATGCTTCTATTAATAGTAGTAGTAGTGGTTGGAGATATCAATAGCTTATTTCTGTCTATTTATAACAGTCAACTTTCAAGCAAGATTAGCATACTTTTGCTTAAAAAGCATGCATGTGTCGCTGTGTGTATACAAGTGTGAATATTCACATGTACTGTAAAAATTATAAAGAAATTTCATAAAAAACCTAAAGAGAAAATACATGCAAGAGTATTGTATCTGCAAGAGCTGGCATCGGTCTTCTCTATGTCAAGGATACTTGGAACCAATACACCTAGAGTGTGTAGGACATATATGCTAGGTTGATGTGCAATATGCAGCTTAACATATTCAACGTTTTTAAGCATACAGAGATGTTGAAACAAAAGCATTTAGCAGTAGGACAACAAAAAGAAGAAAAATGAAGATTTAAAATGTAAAGGACCCAGCCAAAATCTTGATGATTTTCCCTAAAGACCTAATTCCAAAAGTTTATTCTTCTATTCATATGAATCCACAGATGCTTGCCAGCTTAAAAAGAGAATGGAAATTATAAATTGATAGATAAATCAATACGAAAGGTATTAAAATAAGGAAGGGGGCTGGGGACAATCAATTGAGCCTGCGCAACAAATTCATAGTTTATAGAAAATATTATTTTGTTTCCTGGGGATCAAAGCATAACATCCAACAAGGTGAGTTGAAAAATATCAAAATCAAGGGTACCACCAAGTAACAATAATTTACAAGTAAAACCAATTTAAATTATAAACTTGATACCCAATCCAATATTCATTATGATAGGATAAGTGTTATGTTGGCTAAACATATATGTTTCCTTGTGACATTGCCATGTGTTAGAATGACCAACTAAACCAAAAAGGATTACCACATTACTTTCATGCTACTATAATAGAAAAAAGAAAAAAGAAAAAAAGAAGAAGAACATAATGATGGCTTCATGTAGCATCATTTACTTCATTGATTTAATATCAACTACTCTTTGAGACTAACTAATCTTCAAATTTAGATGAGATTTTTTTTTGTGATCGAGTAAAACCAGGCTCTCCATAAAATCAGTTGTGTAGCCCATCCAGTAAGGATGTGGAATTCCAATATTGCCCTCGTTCTGACTCCCTGACTCAGGGTCATAAGAAACAATCCTTCCTGAGATGTGAAAAAATAGAAGTTGACCACTGTCAGTGCAGCCCAAGAATTTCTGGCCTGGGCCGCCTGGCTTGACTGCTACAGTTTTTTTTGTCCAAGACTCAACCACAACCACAACCACACCATACCGTCTCATCACCCATATGACACATTTATATGTAACTTGAAAATCTTCAACTTGACCAATATCAGAAGCAATTAGAGCCAATGATCCCTTGAATACTGCAAGTCGGAAATCTTGACTGTAACCAATTGGAATTACTCCATCATCTAAGTTATTCTCGGGCAGTCTTATCTCTCGGAATATTTCATCATTGATATCAAAGGACAAAATAAAATTGTTAGTGTTGTTTTTTCTCCTGGTATATGCCATAGAATGTAGAGCTCCATTACAAAATAAAAAGGGTTCATGTTGTATTTCATAAATAGATCCAAAATTGGGTACAGACTCCACCGAAAATTCAACCCTTCTCCATAAATGTGTAAACCTTCGCCTCAAACAGCGGCCTTTTATTGTAAACGAAAGTTGGATGAAACGCAATTTTGAGAATCTTGAAGTCATTGTTTTAAGAATGATAGGCAAGTCCAAGAGTGAAGTCAGTAGGAGCATCAGCAAATATCTTAAACTTTTGAATTCTTGGGTTTATCAGAGTGTCAACTCAAGCATTAGATACCCCAATGGTCAATGCAACATCCTCTTCTAATTCTGCCAATGTGGCAGCAGCAGGTATGGACTTTTCCCATAGTGTTTTTGCTGCACAAATGGTGAATAGGAGGGCTTATGGTGGTAAAACCTGAGTATTGGACACTGGTGCAACTGATCATTTTGTATGTTCAGTAGATTTGCTAACTTCAATCACAGCTATTAGGTAGTCTTTGGTTCACTTACCTAATGGGGAATCAGCTCAAGTAACCCACATTGGAACTGTTACTCTTTCCCCTTCCCTAACACTTAAGAATGTTCTTTGTGTTCCATCCCTTTCTTTTAATCTTTTGTCTATTAGTTCTTTAACTCATTCACAGCCATTTTGTTGTATTTTTCTGTCTGCTTATTGCTTTATTCAGGACCTTATTTTCTGGAAAACGATTGGGGTAGGCAAGGCACATGATGGATTGTACCTGTTGCAGTCAACCAGCCTTCAAGAACCATCTTGCTCTTCCTTTGCTACCTTCTTGTCTGCTCACAACCTTACTGATGCTTTTGGTCATTTCACTGTTGCTACTTCCACATCTATCCCTTCTCAATCTTCATCTATCTGGCATGACAGGTTGGGGCACCCATCTGATGTCAAACTCAATAGCCTATGTCATGTAATTCCTTCTTTAAAAATTTCTTGTAATAAAAGCTGTCAAATCTGTCCTATGGCAAAACTTAAGAGATTGCCTTTTCCTTTTCATAATAATATCAGTTCTCATGCCTTTGATTTGATTCATATGGATGTGTGGGGTCCCTACTCATCTCCTACTTTAGATGGCTTCAAATATTTTCTAACTATTGTAGATGATGCTACAAGAGCAACATGGTTATTTTTAATGAAGTCTAAATCTGAAGTTAGGTAGCTTTTCTATTCTTTCTACACTATGGTTCATACTCAATTTGGCCTTAAAATCAAAGCAGTTAGAACTGATAATGCCAAGGAATTTAACATGTCTGAGTTCTTCAATTCTCATGGAATTGTACATCAAACCAGCTGTGTTTACACTCCACAACAAAATTCTGAAATTCTGTTGTGGAGAGGAAACATTAGCACCTCCTTTGCATAGCTAGAGCCCTACAAATTCAATCACAACTCCCTCTTCAGTTTTGGGGTGATTGTGTTTTACATGCTGCCTACCTCATCAATCGACTTCCAACTCCTTTGTTACATAATAAAACCCCTTTTGAGCTTCTTTTTCACAAAGTTCCAGACTACTCTAATCTCAAAGTTTTTGGTTGCCTATGTTTTGCATCCACCATTCCTCAACACAGATCTAAATTTTCCCCAAGAGCAAGGAAGTGTGTCTTTCTTGGTTTTCCTTTCAATGTTAAAGGTTTTAAAGTTTTTGATCTTGAATCTCACATGGTTTTTGTTTCTAGAGATGTCACATTCCATGAAAATGTGTTTCCCTTTGTTTCAAATTCAATTAAATCTGTCCAGCAACCAGTTACTATCCCTGTGTCTTCTATTCCTGTTGTTGATCCTCTTCTTGATCCTTTCATTCATCCTATATCTACTTCTACTATACCTCATGATTCAATTACTCATATTCACCATTCTATTGATGATGACTTGCTTGATGAGGTTCCAGTTGAGCCCCTTGATCCTATTGTTAATCCTATACCCCTTAGAAAATCATCCAGACCTGTCAAACAACCCTCCTACTTACTAGCTTACCATTGCAATCAGGTCTCATCTATCACTGCTGCCTCTCCTTCCCAATCAGGTACTTCTCATCCACTCTCTTCTCATCTTTCTTATCAACACCTCTCTCCTTCTTACAAATCCTTCTGCTGTTCCATTTCTTCCCTTGTTGAGCCTACCCATTATTATCAAGCTGCTTCTGACCCCAAATGGCAAGAAGCCATGTCTGCTGAAATAGCTGCCCTTGAAGCAAATCAAACTTGGACTTTAACCCCTCTGCCTGCTGGTAAGAAGTCTATAGGGTGTAAATGGGTGTATAAGATCAAGTATAAGGCCAATGGTTCAGTTGAAAGGTACAAGGCAAGGCTTGTTGCTAAGGTATTTACATAAAAAGAGGGTGTGGACTATTTTGAGACTTTTTCTCCTGTGGCCAAAATGGTTTCTGTCAAGGTACTCCTTGCTATGGCTGCCATTAAGGGCTGGTACCTTAGTCAATTGGATGTAAACAATGCCTTTTTGCATGGTGATTTGGATGAAGAAGTCTATATGGCTCTTCCACAAGGGTTTCATAGCCAGGGGGAGATAGTTTGTAAGCTGAATAAGTCTTTGTATGGGCTTAAACAAGCATCTATGCAATGGTTTGCCAAGTTTTCTGGCACTTTGCTTCAGCTTGGTTTTACTCAGTCCAAAGCTGACTACTCATTGTTTACTAGGAGGCAAGGTGATGTTTTCATGATGCTTTTGGTGTATGTGGATGATGTCTTGGTAGCTTGCAATGATAAGGCTGAAATAGACAGATTCAAGGTTTTGTTAGATGACAGGTTCAAGCTTAAAGATTTAGGTGACTTGAAATACTTCCTTGGATTGGAGGTTGCCAGATCAGCCAAGGGAATTGCACTTTGTCAAAGAAAATACACTCTTGAAGTACTTAATGATGCTGGTATGTTGGGGTGTAAACCAGCTAGAACTCCTATGGAACAAAGTCTGAAACTAAGTCAGTTGGAAGGTGAAGAACTTAAAGACCCTAGCATCTACAGAAGGTTAATTGGGAGGTTGCTGTATCTGACCATCACAAGGCCAGACATCACTTTTGCTGTCCATAAACTTAGTCAATACATGTCCAAGCCAAGAAAGCCACATCTAGATGCAGCTTACAGAATCCTACAATATCTGAAGAATGAACCAGGGAAGGGTCTCATGTTCTCTTCCAAGGCAGATTTACATTTGAAAGGTTTTGCAGATGCTGATTGGGCTTCATGCTGTGATACAAGGAAGTCAGTAACAGGTTATAGCATTTTCATTGGAGATTCTTTGGTGTCTTGGAAATCAAAGAAGCAGTCCACAGTTTCCAGGTCTTCAGTAGAGGCGGAGTATAGAGCTATAGCAGTTGCAACATGTGAAATTGTGTGGATTCTATATTTTCTAAAGGATATTGGAGTTAAGCATGACAAAGATGCATTGTTGTTCTGTGATAGTCAGGCAGCATTGCACATTGGTTCCAATCCCCTTTTTCATGAGAGGACCAAGCACATTGAAATAGACTGCCATGTGGTCAGGAATAAAGTTTTGGAAGGGGTCATCAAGCTTAATCATGTGAGGTCTCATTGCCAATTAGCAGACATGCTTACCAAGGCATTGGGGTACAATCAATTTTCTAATCTTGTTGACAAAATGGGAATGATAAATATACACACAGCAGCTGCTCTTGAGGGGGAGTATCAGAGTGATAACAGAGATAATCACAAGGAAGCAAGAGCAGAGCATGATACAGTGGAGCTTAATCACAGTAAAGAGCAAAGTACTGCATAAACGACATCCGTTTTGTATTTGAATGTAGAAACGGCACGTAGCTTAGTAGCTTAGTTTCTGTTTTTAAGTTGTATAAGTGTTCACATGTGGGAGAGTTAGTTTCTGTACGTGTGGGAGTTAGTTATTCTTCTGTTAAGCTTCAGTTATTTAGTTAAGAGTTAGTTTTCAAGCTTAGACCGATCTATCAATAGTTTTGTACTCTCATTTTTCCATTTAATGAAATATACAGAAATTCATTCATTTTCTGATAGGGTTCCATAAATATATTGTACGATATCCATAAATCAAGAACATTCCATTACAAAAGGTAATGGAAAAGGGGATTTGAAACCTAGAAATCTCAGTCGATGTCAATGTCAATTTGGGGCATTGCCATTGCAAACTGCCGTACACAGTTGTCTGATACAAACATATAGAAGAAAACCAATATGATTGTTGTTGGATGAAATGATTTGGCTTTGTTGTGATTGAAGTGTTTGGTAATGAAAATGGGGTCGGTGATGGTAGAGTACCAAGATTTAGAAACGCACCTGAATCGGATTAAGGATTTCACTGGTAACCGAGTCAGTATCTCGAATACGACGTCGTGTGGGAGAAGCTCCGATGACAAATTCCTGAGCTTAGACATCGATGATGATTCGAAAGGAAATACGTGAGAGAGTGAAACTCTGACTGCGAGAGCGAGAGAAAAGAGAAAAGAGAGAGAGTGAGAGAGAGAGAGAGAGAGAGGTATAGAGTCAGATTGTGTTGTGTAGATTAGATGAGAGTCCAAAAGGCCGCCAGATCTTCAAATGATAGGCCGAACACATCCATATATTTGGGCTCTTTAAACACAAGGCTTAGTCCTAGATAATGGTTATGGGAGTGGGACTTGATCCACTACTACTACATCTTACAATGTTCAAAATCACTTTGGTGGTTTTTTTTTTTTTTTTTTTTTTTTTTTTTTTTTTTTTTTCATGGCATGATGGGTATCTA
Source organism: Quercus suber (assembly GCF_002906115.3). Taxonomy (NCBI): domain Eukaryota; kingdom Viridiplantae; phylum Streptophyta; class Magnoliopsida; order Fagales; family Fagaceae; genus Quercus; species Quercus suber. The sequence goes on along the minus strand of NW_027069942.1, from coordinate 458,552 downwards.
GGATTTATTATTATTATTAAAGGTCAATGAAGATGATATGAATATGATATCACACCATTTTGGCAGGGATGATAACAAAATGGAGCCAGATTGGGTCATAGGTGTCTCATCTTCGCCATTTCTCTTTTTTGGGATAAGGAAAACCAGTATGGACAAACAATTCAGGACAAGAAAAGTTTAAAGTATTATATGTTTATATATATGCAAATGGGTAAAATCAAATAATTTATCTACATATACACATAAGAGTGTAAGACTTGAGGTGAAGGGTAGGGGAAAAATCCACATAGAGTGGAGTGGTGGTCGTACAGGATGAGATATTTTTTGTCATTCTTATATAATAACATGAGAGAGTATTTTTTTTTTTTTTGGTGTTTAAACTAGACCCTAATGTATGTGATTATAATTAATTAATTACAATTTGTTCTTAAATTTTATTTTTATTTATAATTCAATAGTTAGGAGTGGAGGGTTTTGAATCCTAGATGTCTCCATTGGAAATATTAAGAGGTTTTAGCTAATTGAACTACAAAATTTTTGACAGTTCTTAAAAGAATTATATTGAACCTTGATGTAGTTCATTTTTTTAATCTATCTGTTACTAGTTTATGTTGTATAATAAGTAGTTTCCTTTTAGCCTTTATCACTTGTAATAGAAGGTTAGTTAGCTGATAGGTTGTTAGTGATACGTGTAATAGCCTATTAGTTAGTTAGGCTTTGGCCAATCACGTGGCATTAACTAACTCAGCAACTTGCTTATGTAACTATAACTAAGCAAGATTGCTCTTATTGTAACTAATTGAATTTAAATCCAAGAAATCTACCTATAAGGTATTATTCCAAGAGTGTCTCTTGAAGAGAGAGTTCATTCTTCTTTTTTCTAAGTGACTTAGCTTTCAAAAACATTTTTTCCTACATCAAACCCCTCCCAATTAGCCCTCATTGGGTGTCAAATTAGGCCATTCTTGATATCATGCACTGTTAAAACAAGTGTGTGTCAGCTTCTGCTTCTGATCCACACAGTGAGGAGCTTGTTGCATTTTGTGTGATACTTACACCTCTTTGCTAGCCTTTTTTTCACTGGAAAAAACCTTGCTGCTATTTGTTACATGTCAAAATTTCTCTCCATATTCTACTATTCTCTTTGTCGAATCTTTGACTATTTGCCAAACTTAGGTTAACAGTAAAACTTTCTTTCGTTTCCTTCTCTGGTTGCTCCAGGAATGATGATTTTCTTTGATGCACAGACAGATTTTTCCTCGAACAAAGACTACACGGAACATAGGACTGGAAACTAACATAGGTTGCTGACCTTGCCACTTCTAATTTAGGCTTTGGTTTGAAGCTCTCTTACCATAGTACCCAGGGATATTCCAATTTCCAAGCTCCAATACTTGTGTGCCTTCTCCTAGCAAATAACTTAGGCCTTCAACAATTAAACCTTTGCTTCTCTCTACCCCTCCCCATACACAAGAAGCTAATTTGGCCTTTTTTTTTCTCCCTCATCGTATTTTCAATTCTTCCGTATTTTGCTCCAAGGACTTTTACTACTAGTTTGTCCAGCTTGGATACCATTCAACATCCAATTTTTGCAATCAAAGCTTCGTTGGTTTCTTTAAATTTTTTGAGACCTCTGCATGGTTTGGGTTGACAAAGAGCCTCCCATGACTTCAGAGCTAGCCTTTGCTGCTTTCCTTCAGGGTATTTCAATTAGAATTTTGTAACTTCTATTCTTGCTCTCACATATTTATTCCTTACCAGCTTTCCTACAGTATTAAAATCAACCTCTAGAACTATACCTGCCTTACATGCCACTTTCCTTATTGTCCGTTTAGAGCGGGAGAGGGAGGGGGAGTAGAGTAGAGTAGATTTAACACAAAATTAACTTATTTTTAGCAAACTCTACTCTACTCCCCTCCACAACCCCTCCTTCCCCCCTCCATCCAAACAGGCTTTTACATTCTCTATTTGAGAAGCTTATAACAAGTATGAAAGACACTTAATTAGAATTTCTGGTTCATTGCACTTAAAGAATTTCCAACGACACTAGGCATATACACAAGTAAAGATAGTCAAAAGTGCATCATGTTTAATAAATCACTTGACCTTGTATCCAGCAATACCTTGTGTAACACCTGCCAATGGTTTTACAGTTCAATGGGCTTCAAGACTAATAATTTAACAACCTTCCACAATTCCAAATCAGGAAAAAGACATCTGACTATAATCTAGAACCTTAGAGCTGACTACCCAACATTATTAATTTCTGTCACCAAAACATGGACAGTTGGTTCCCTTGAAATCACCTCCCCAAGAAACTTTGGAACATGAACCATGATAAAAAGTCGTGAGCATGTCTATCTTAAAGCAACATTATGCAAACGCAACACAACAAAAGACTTGATCCCCTAAATTTCACAACTGGTTAAAAATTTAAAATGAATTCATCTAATTAATTTTGAGGCAGCATTATGATGGATCTTACCTTGAATATGAAGATTGAAGGAAATTATAGGTTGAAGAAAACTGAAAATTCAAGGACACCAAAGAGATACAGAAGCTCATACTGAGTAGTTAGACCATAGGGAAAATCAAGATCTAGTTTTCCCACAAAAACCAATGACGCAATACGCTTCATATTGGCTCACCATAATTCCATTAGTCCATTGAACCAAAACACAATTACTGTTCTATGATCTATTTAATATAGCAAATAGATATAAACTATGGTGAAACTGAAAGTTCAAGATGGAAGCTGAAAACAGAGGCTGCAACTTGGGCAACCTGGGCTGGTTTATGTATATATATATATATAAAACTATGATGAAATCTCAATATGCCAAGCTCGAAATTATAAAGGCTGCGACTTGGGCAACCTGTCCTGGTTGGAGGTGAACTAGAGCATGTAAGTCGCATTCCTAACCAGCAAAGCTCAATGTGTAAATATTTTAGCCCTCACCCAACCCAACTTAGGCTAAAACTAGTTTCCTTTTTGCTACTGAATTAGCTCAACTTGCGTTAGGTTATTTGGTTACGCTTCTCTTAATTTTAGTAGTAGTGGTTGGAGATACCAACAGCATATTTCTGTTTATTTACAGCAGTCAAGTTTCAAGCAAGTTTAGCAAACCTTATGCTTAAAAGGCATGCAATTTTCGCCGGGTGGATACAAGTGTACATATTCACATGTGTACTACACAAACTATAAAGAAATCTTGCAAAACAAATAAAGGAAAATTAATTGCAAGAGTATTGTATCTGCAAGAGCTAGCTTCAATCTTGTCAATATGTCAGGGATACTTGGAACTAATACACTTGGAGTGTCTAGGACATATATGCTAGGTTTATGTGCAATCTGCAGCTTAGCAATCAGCATTTAAGCTTTCATAGATGTTGAAACAAAAGTATTTAGCAGTAGTACCAAAAAAAGAAGTGAAAGCAAACATCAGAAACAAGAAAATTCATGATTTAAAAAGGGAGGGACTCAGCCAAATGCTTGATTATTTGGCCTAACGTCCAAAACGAGTCTATAAATGAGGCTTATGCAAATGCAACTTATTTAGTAATTACAAACTTTGATAATTAAACATGAGACCTAATTCCAAAAGCGTATTCTCCAATTTATATGAGTCTACAGATGCTTGCCAGCTTAAAAAGAGAATGGAAATTATAAATAGATAGATAAATCAGTAAGAAAGAAATTAAAATAGGGGGGACGATCAATGGAGCCAGCACAACAAATTGATAGTTCTAATCAGGTGAGTTGACAAAAATCAAAGTCAAAGGTAAGGTAAGATCAACTATGAATAAATAAATATATAAAAATTAATGCTTCTAGATTTTCATTTGGATTCACTGATTATATATGTATAATAAAATGTTATGGTGGCAATGTAATAACAATTTTGATGAAAATCATTTTGGAGGCTTGGAGATCAATGGCAGAAATCTCAACATACCCTTAAATGAAAAGCAATCTAAGAGGCAAGAAATTATGAGATCGAGGTAAGATATCTCTCAATTTATTCTTTGTATTGACGCAATTTAATTTGGGTCATATGTCAATTTCTTTTAAAGCTGTCTATTGTTGGAACGTGAAGATAATCATAAAACAAAAACATGTCATTACAATAGTCAACCATGGGACGATCTACAAAAAAGGGGATTTGAAATTAAACCAAGAAACCTCAGTCGATGTCAATGTGCAGTCGCCATTGCAAACAGACGTACACAATTGTTTTTCATACGTGTATAGAAGAAAACAATTATGATTGTTATTGTATGATAACGATTTGGCTTGGCTGTGATTGATTTGGTAATAAAAATAGGGTCGGTGATGATGGAGTACCAAGATATAGAAATGTACCCTAATCAGATTAAGAATTTCACTAGCAACCGAGTCAGTACGTCGAATACGACGTTGTCTGGAAACTTCTTGACAAATTCTTGAGTTGAGACATCGATGATTCGAAGGAAATGCGTGAGAGGGGGTAATGTAAACTAATGATATTTATTAAGGTAGATTAGATTAGATGGGCTCTTTCTTACAATTTCAGGCTTTTAAGTTACCTAAGATAAGAGCGAAGGCCAGAAGGGCAGATCTTGAAATGATGGACCGAACACATTAATATATTTGGGCTGTTAATCGCAAGGCTTAGCCATCCTGCAATTTTGTGAAAATCTTGTCTATTGAATTATATTATGAAATTACTTGGAAGTAAATTATGTATTTTGAATACATATAAGTGCTTTACGCATGCCATACAAATTGCAGAAGTTCATTCCCATTATTCATTGGAAAAAGTCTAGGAGACTACGCACACCAGGTAGTTCATGCTGTCTTTTTTTATTTTTTTGCTGAAAGGCAGTTCATGTTGTCACTATGGCATTACATTGACCAAGCATGTCTTTTGCATCATGACATTGTTCGAGGAATTAATTGCACAATGTGCTTCACACAAAAATAATATAATAGCACAATCTTCAAGGGGATTCTTTTCTGTTTAATAAATTAATTTGCCTACGTTAATTTAATACTGCAAAGGGGAAAAAAGACAGCATATTAAGAGCATCATTTAATACACAAAGTGCATATATGATGCCACCCCACAAAATACTTGTCAATGCGCACTTCACAAAGATTTTCATTTTGCTAGAAACTTTAACCGACTAATCTTTGATACTATAACTAATCTTCATATCTAGACGACCCTTGATCAAGTAAAACCAAGCTCTCAACAAGATCGGTTGTGTAGCGCAACCAGGAAGCACATGGAATTCCAATATTGTTCTCATACAGACTTTCAAGGTCATATGAAAAGAACCTTCGGTCAAAATAACTTCTTGACTAGAAGTTCACCACTGTCCGTGCAGCCAAAGAACCTCTCAACCGAACTTAGTGCTACAGTTGTTAATTTAGTCCAAGAATCGAACACACCATACTCTCTCATCACCCATATGTGCCATATTTCATCACCTATATCTCGATCTACAGGAAAATCAATCAAAGCTAATGATCCCTTAAACACGGCAAGTTGTTGTTGTTGATCAATGTCTGCAGAGAGGTCCAAAATTGGAAGAAGTCCATTATTAATGTAATCTTGAGGCAGCATTATCTTCCGGAATGTCTCTTCATTGACATCAAAGGACAGAATGAAATTATGGCCTTGGGTAGATGCTAAAGAGTGCAGAGCTCCATTAAAAAATAAATAGGTTCGCTCTAGCCTAATATGAGATCCAATATTGGGTTCAGACCCCACCGATATTACAGCCCTTCTCCATGAATCAGTACTCAATGTGTAAATCTCGGCCTCAGTCGGTGGCGCTTGTTCTCCATCAATCCCTCCATAAGCCACTGCAATTAGGAGAATCTTGAAGTCATTGTTTGCAGAATGATACGCAAGTCCAAGAGTGATATAACAGTTAGGGAAGTGATTAGCACTAGCAGCGATCATCCTAAACTTTTGAATGCTTGGGTTCCACAAACATATTGTACGACAATAGCAGTTATAAAACAAGAACACGCCATTACAATAGTCAAACAAGTTGAAAAAGCAGATTGGAAACCTAGAAACTTCAGTCAATGTGCAGTCGTGATCATAAAAGGGATTTCGAAACCTAGAAACCTCAGTCAATGTGCGGTCGCTATTGTAAACAAAGGTACACAGTTCTTTTTCAGTCATATGAAGCAGAAAACCATTGGGACTGTTGTTATTATTGGATAATAATACAGCATTGAGATGTGTGGTAAAAAACATGCGGCTTGTGATGGTGGAGTACCAAGAGTTGGAAACACATCTGAATCGGATTAAAGATTTCACTGGCAGCCCAGTCAGTATGTCGAATACAACGTCACATGGGATATGTTCCTCGGACGACAAATATTGCTTTCTCTTGGGCTGAAACATCGACAAATTTGGCTTTCTAATTGACATTGGAAGGCTATGCATGCATGAGATAGATATAGAGAGAGCTTCGGCTTCTGTTTGCGGCGGTGGAAGGTAAAAGAAAAGTATTTTATAAGGTTTTTAAGATGAGAATCGACAGAGTTTATACCTAGCACTCGCTGAGTTTGTACCAATGACAAACTCAGGTTCAAGTTATATATATATATATATATAAAATAGGATTCTCTTGTTTCGTCTTCAATCTTTGGACATACTAAAATATTCTCATATAAATTCTAAAATGATATACTATTTGGTTTAATTTTTTTCTTTAAAAAAACAAAAAGGGTTAAAATAATAATACCATCTCATGTACAAAAAGAAGAAAAAAACATTTATTTTCACCACCCATTTGTATTCAAATGTTTAATTCCTATTTGCATTTGTTATCTACTTGAATTCAAATACTTCAATTATGGTTATAAAAAAAAAAAATCAATTAATCTTTATAAAAAAAAATACAAAATTACTGCTTCCAAGAAAAACCTACCTCACGTAAAAAGTAAAACCTACTCATTCTTACCTGAAAATTTTTATGATTTTATTTAAATTCTTTAAAACATTTCAAAATTTTTGTTATTCAATTTTTATACTGTTATCACTAATCCTCATCCATCTACACTAACGTATATAATTTTTCTTTTGTTCAAATCTCAAATTTTTTTTATTTATCACAATTCTTATCCCAATCAATAAATTCAAATGTCCCATTGGGTTTCAACTTCTTAAGGTTCTCTATATTATTTTTAAACATTATTCCACATTGCTTTACCTCCTTTAAAAAAAAAAAATACACATGGTTATTTATATATCACTTTTAAGCATTATAACACTAAAAAAAAAAAAAGAACATTATTGCACGTGCAAAGCACGTGTGATGAATCTAATATTATATATAAGAAGATTCTCCTATTTCAACTAGACTTTTATGTAGTTCAAAAATACCCTCATTAATGAAGGGTAACTTCATTTAGAAAAATGATCATAAATGTCAAATAACAAATTTAATTTTGAATTAAAAAAAAAATCCTAAAATTTAGGATTTTTTCCCTTCACATTCAAAAAAGAAATTACAGATACTACTTATCTCTAAAGTTTATTCATTTTATTTGTTTGAAAAATAAAAAATATATATATATTTCTATATATATATATATAAAGAATGATATAGAACACTAATTTGTACAATTAAAAAGAATTGCTTAGTGGTTTGATTGAAATGAGGTATTTTAAGAGAATGATTATTTTTAGGTTAATGACTATACTATACGATATCATAAAAGTTGAGTTTAGAAGTTGTGGTTACGTTAAATTTTTAACAGAAAGTTTAGCTTAGAAAAAAAATATAATATTTAAAAGTTTAAAAGCTGCTATTTTGCTACATGATATAAAGCATAAGCACGTTTTCTATATATAAGAAAAAAAAATAATCACATTTCTTGGTTAGCGAGTTTTGGCTAAAAAAAAAAAAAAACCCTGCTTCCGGATTGCACATCTTAATTCATGGGGGGAGAATGCTAATCTGATCATTTGCATCTTGCGAACAGAAATTGTTCTTACTTATTATGAACTTTATAACAAAACATGCAAGCAATATATCTAAACTTAAAAAATAGACTAAATTAATTAGTTGATTTTTTTTTTAAAGAGAAGTTAAAAAAAAATATGGTAAATACTAGATACTAGGATAGAAATTTTTTCTTTTTAAAAAAAACGTAGAAGCAAATAAGATAGATTAAAAAAGAGAAGAAGATAAAATTAAATACTTTTGTGTATCAAGCAACGTTTTTGTTCTTTTTTTAGACTAGGTTTCTTTTCTTTTTTTCATAATTTTGTTTTTTGTTTTTTTGTTTTTTTGTTTTTGTATTTGTTTTTTTGTTTTTTTGTTTTTTTTTTTTGTTTTAAGGTTTGGCATAGTGGATCTCTCTACCAATTTTGAGACTGCTAAAGACTACTAAAGAAGTACTTCTTTAGTAGTCTCAAAATTGGTAGAGAGATCCACTATGAGGTAGCTTATTTGCAAAATCTTTATTAATTGATTAAATGATATTAAGTAAAAGCTAACTTATTTATAAAAAGTTAAAAGTTAGATTATGTTAAAAAAAAAAATAGACAAAAAGGAAAAAGCAAAACACAAAAAACAAATAAGCAAAAGTCAAACACAGTGCGTAGTTTGTTTAACTTTTTAATTTTGAATTTAGGTTTTTTCATATAAATATATATGTTCAGTGATTGTTTGAGGCTTAAATCACAATACTATATTTATTTATATTATTTACATAGCCAAAAATAATACCATTCACTTAATTTTAGATTTATATAATTAATGTGAAATCACCTCTTTATAAATCGTACAAATATTGCTTAGTACTTTTTTTTAAGAACTATTAATTTAAAATATATTTGAAATTATCACTTTTCCAAAAAATTTGTAATTATCAAGTAGTATCATTCTTAGATTGACTCTTAAATTTGGAATTATCAAATATTTTAGTGAGATAAGAATTAATTTACAATAGATAATGCTTCTCTCGCTCTACGTTGAAGTTAGGGTGGTCACACCCTCATAGAACCATGAACCACCTCGACTTGAAAAAATGTATATACTATATATAAAGTTAAAAAATTTATGAATTTTTTTACCACTAAAAAAAATTGTGACCATCCTAATTTTTTTTTAGGCCCAACATTATTAATCGTTGGACAAAATTTAGTAATGAACTTAGTTGTGGATTAAGGTTAGAACTCCACTTAATATTTTTTTTTATTAAGGGTCCGTTTGGATATAGCTTATTTTGCTGAAAACTGAAAACACTGTAACAAAATAATTTTTAAATGTGTGAATAGTGCCATGGGACTCATTTTTAATATTTTTTTCCTGAATAAAGTGGTTGTGGGTCCCGTGAACAGTGCTTTGTCCACTAAGGCTGAAGAACGTGCAGCAGAGAAAGGAAAAAAAATAAAAAAAAATGCAAAACGCCAGACGTAGGTTCATCCAGATCCAAACACATACTAAATGTAAATTTTGACAAATTCACCATTGGGTTACATTTTCTTCTCATGTTTTAAAAACATAAAAAAAAAAAAAAAATGCAATTCAATAGTTAGATTTTCATAATATGTAGTCATGTTAATTTGTTCAGTGAAAGTTGTAGTCTTAGATTACAACAAAGTTTGTAACCAATTTTTGTCTTTAAACTTTAGTTGTTGTAACAATATATTAGGACCTTACAAACAAAAGGGAAAAAACACTTAAGAAAAAAGGGCACGTTTGGTAGACGATAACAATAATTACATAGGAATAAGATTATATATTATAAAAAATACAAAATGCTGTAATGTAATACTTATTACTATTCATTTGTTTGGCGACAACACAATAATAAAATCCTGAAGACAATAGAATGAAAGTATTTTAAATCAAACTTAAAATATATTTTAGAAAGTATCTTACTCATATAATTATATTTCCAAAAGAAAATATTTTTTAAATTTGAAAGAAAGATTAGTTATTTTTTATTTTCATCATAGTTATGTGTTATTCCTTAATAAGTGTATATTAATATAATTAATATATTTCTAAATAAATAAACTATTGAATAGTTAAATTATAGGAATAATTATTATATTACTGTGTCTATTACTGACTCTTAGACATATTTTTTGAAAGAGATATAATTTGCAGTATTGATAATTATGTGTTTTTTTTTTTTGAATATATGAAGTTTTATTATTATTATTATATTTTGTATAATTTAAGATTCGTAATGACCGGCTGCCACTGATCATGAAAATATGAATAGATGAAAAAAGGAAAATTACTTTTATGTTCTGAACACTATTCTACAATGAAAACCTCGTACTACTACACTCGTAAGATTTTTTTCTACTTTTTTGCTAATCTCACCATTTCCAAGGCTCTCTGAGTGCCATCGTCAATTTTTAACAGCAGGAGCTTCAACTCATAGAAGGTAGTATATTGCTTTCAACAATAAGTTTTTGTGAAAAAGGTAGAAAAAGGAGGCAAAACTTTGCCAATAGGTTCCGATCGATCCTTTTGGCTTGGAAATCAGATTGAAAACAAATTATGTTGTCATAACCTGCATGGGAATTTTTTTTTTTTTTTGGGTTACAAATTAAAAAAGGATTGGGTCAGGAGATATGTTAATCTAGAATTGCAAAATCCCCCTAATTAACAAAGCAGCTCCATGAGTGAGAAAAAAAATTAACATTTATATGGCAAAGGTTATGCCACTTGGGGCTAAAATTTAGTCTTATCACTGCAACAAAGATGAAGCATCACTGAATGTGCTCCCCCACTCCCCACTCTCTCTTCAGCATCCAACATATATAATTCATCAAAAGAGTGCTCCATCTATCTAATCGTATGTTTACTTGCATGTAAACCTACTAAAAATGGAGGAGTTGAGCTACAGGACATGTCAACAGTATTTAAGCATATGAAATTTCTCCTAGCCGAGACATCCCAAGAAAGTATATTTCGAGAAATAGACAGAATAGGAAAAGTTGGCCTGCAGGGTAAATGACCAAACTGACAGTTTCATCTTAACATTTCATCAAGGGCTTTTGTTCATATGTCAAGACCGATATGCATGCATGTTTTTTTTTTCTTGATAATCTGCAATGGAATTAAACAAAGGAAACGAGACAAGGGGGATAATCTTCCTTAAAAACCAACTTGATAGCACTTGGAAGATTACCCTTATTAAAACAGACAGACAAACAGGAATTTAAAGTGTACTTAGCGGCTGCGTGAGCAGGATCTATGCCCGGAGAGTATTTGTAACAACTTTTTAAATTGCATAAAAACCAAAGGAGTATATGCAATTCCAACAGAAATCATGAAAAAATAAAATAAAATAAAAGACATACAAAAATACAGCGAAAAAAAGGTTGAATCTAAACTACACAATAAGTTTCTTCAAACTAATCCCTCCCCAATCACCTGCAGTCTTGAACAAAACTTCTTCCTTTACAAAGCATAAGTTGTTTTCAACTTTTCCCTTCTCCTTCATCTTCAATCCAGAATTCCAATATCCATAAATTCCAAATACTCATATCCATAAATTCTAAAAACAGTGAATCTAAACTACAGAATAGAACTCTAAATTTCAGAGAGCTGTCAAATTAGAATTTCAAAGGAAATTAGTTTAGAAGAGAGTGACTGGATCACCTTAAAATTAATGGGCAATTGAAGATGGTGGCGAAGGGAGGCGGCTGGAGGAGAGCGGACTCAAAATCAAAATTCGTTTAATAAAATAATAGAGCAGAGAAGAGAAACAAAAACAGGAAAAAAACTAGTTGTTGGACTAATTATCAATTTGTGGCATGAGTAGGTATAGATCTCCGCTGTTGGTCTCTTCCCACTTCTTAAATTCTTCTTCCTCTCTCTCTCTCAATTGATAAAGGTGTACTTTGTCAGAATGAGAGAAGCAAAACGTAACTCTTCTTGCTCTCTCTTTGACAAACCCGGCTCAACCTTCCTTTACACAAAGAAAACCAAGCTGCTATTTTTTTTTTTTTGATAATTATGTGTTTTTTTTTTTTGAATATATGAAGTTTTATTATTATTATTATATTTTGTATAATTTAAGATTCGTAATGACCGGCTGCCACTGATCATGAAAATATGAATAGATGAAAAAAGGAAAATTACTTTTATGTTCTGAACACTATTCTACAATGAAAACCTCGTACTACTACACTCGTAAGATTTTTTTCTACTTTTTTGCTAATCTCACCATTTCCAAGGCTCTCTGAGTGCCATCGTCAATTTTTAACAGCAGGAGCTTCAACTCATAGAAGGTAGTATATTGCTTTCAACAATAAGTTTTTGTGAAAAAGGTAGAAAAAGGAGGCAAAACTTTGCCAATAGGTTCCGATCGATCCTTTTGGCTTGGAAATCAGATTGAAAACAAATTATGTTGTCATAACCTGCATGGGAATTTTTTTTTTTTTTTGGGTTACAAATTAAAAAAGGATTGGGTCAGGAGATATGTTAATCTAGAATTGCAAAATCCCCCTAATTAACAAAGCAGCTCCATGAGTGAGAAAAAAAATTAACATTTATATGGCAAAGGTTATGCCACTTGGGGCTAAAATTTAGTCTTATCACTGCAACAAAGATGAAGCATCACTGAATGTGCTCCCCCACTCCCCACTCTCTCTTCAGCATCCAACATATATAATTCATCAAAAGAGTGCTCCATCTATCTAATCGTATGTTTACTTGCATGTAAACCTACTAAAAATGGAGGAGTTGAGCTACAGGACATGTCAACAGTATTTAAGCATATGAAATTTCTCCTAGCCGAGACATCCCAAGAAAGTATATTTCGAGAAATAGACAGAATAGGAAAAGTTGGCCTGCAGGGTAAATGACCAAACTGACAGTTTCATCTTAACATTTCATCAAGGGCTTTTGTTCATATGTCAAGACCGATATGCATGCATGTTTTTTTTTTCTTGATAATCTGCAATGGAATTAAACAAAGGAAACGAGACAAGGGGGATAATCTTCCTTAAAAACCAACTTGATAGCACTTGGAAGATTACCCTTATTAAAACAGACAGACAAACAGGAATTTAAAGTGTACTTAGCGGCTGCGTGAGCAGGATCTATGCCCGGAGAGTATTTGTAACAACTTTTTAAATTGCATAAAAACCAAAGGAGTATATGCAATTCCAACAGAAATCATGAAAAAATAAAATAAAATAAAAGACATACAAAAATACAGCGAAAAAAAGGTTGAATCTAAACTACACAATAAGTTTCTTCAAACTAATCCCTCCCCAATCACCTGCAGTCTTGAACAAAACTTCTTCCTTTACAAAGCATAAGTTGTTTTCAACTTTTCCCTTCTCCTTCATCTTCAATCCAGAATTCCAATATCCATAAATTCCAAATACTCATATCCATAAATTCTAAAAACAGTGAATCTAAACTACAGAATAGAACTCTAAATTTCAGAGAGCTGTCAAATTAGAATTTCAAAGGAAATTAGTTTAGAAGAGAGTGACTGGATCACCTTAAAATTAATGGGCAATTGAAGATGGTGGCGAAGGGAGGCGGCTGGAGGAGAGCGGACTCAAAATCAAAATTCGTTTAATAAAATAATAGAGCAGAGAAGAGAAACAAAAACAGGAAAAAAACTAGTTGTTGGACTAATTATCAATTTGTGGCATGAGTAGGTATAGATCTCCGCTGTTGGTCTCTTCCCACTTCTTAAATTCTTCTTCCTCTCTCTCTCTCAATTGATAAAGGTGTACTTTGTCAGAATGAGAGAAGCAAAACGTAACTCTTCTTGCTCTCTCTTTGACAAACCCGGCTCAACCTTCCTTTACACAAAGAAAACCAAGCTGCTATTTTTTTTTTTGAGCTATAAATGTAGTAAAATAATGAAATCTTGTCTCTACAACATTCTAATGCTTAGCAGGAAAGGAATATCAAAAGAATATCTGCATTGAAAAATCATAGTATTCAAGATATATGTTGATCTGCTGTAAACGACGTTAAACACATTTCGAGCATATATATTATCCATGTCACTAAGCCTGCTTAATTATAAAACGAGTAAATAACTTACTACACATCCAGAATCTATCATACAACATTGTATATTTCAATAGTTTCATGTTTTTCAGCAAATTCTAACATTTTTACTCTAAAAACTGCTTCATAAGCAATTAAAAATGCAAGCAAATATCAAAAGCCTATTATTTTAGAGTAATAATTGTTCATGTTGTGTATACTGCATCAAAAGCCTTCTATCAAAAGCCTTCTAACATTTATACCAAATAGTTCATGTTGTGTATCCTGCACCATGAATATACCATTTTTGAAGATGAGCACAACATAATAAGAGCAACATTTAATACTCAAATTGCATATATGACATTACAAAATACTTGTTAATGTGAATTTCACAAAGATTGTTACTTTGCTAGAAATCTATGATAAAGACAAATCATCGTATTTAGATGACACGTTTACCTACCAAGTAAAACCAAGCTCTCCATAAAGTCACTTGTGTAACCCAAGCATCTATGACTTTTTGAGTCCAAGATTGTTCACTTTTAGACTATCAGGGTCAAATGAAGCAACCCAAGAGTCATCTGTTTCAATTAGAAGTTCACCATTGCTACTGCAGCCAAAGACGCTCTCAAATTTAACAAAACCAACTGGTATAGATAGTTCTTCTAGTCCAAGACTCAACCACACCATATTCCCTCATCATCCATATGAAACATATATTTCTCTTTTCATCTAAATCTTTACCAAAAGCAACCAAAGCCAACAATCCCTTGAACACCACAAGATGTTGTAAGTTGTTAATATTTGGAGATAATCCATCTAAATATTTTTCCGGCAGCATTATCTCTCGGAATATCTCATCATTGATATCAAAGCACGAAATGAAATTGCGGCCCTTAGTATACACTATAGAGTGCAGAGCTCCATTGGAAAAAATAAAGGGTTTCTCTCGTAGAGCACGAACAGATCCATTGGGTCTGCATCCTCCAAATGAATCCCCCGATATTGCAACACTTCTCCACGAATCAGTACTTAACGTGTCTCAGGCGGAGAGGCTTGTTTATCAGGAAGCGAATTTTGAAACACAATTCTGAGAATCTTGAAGTCATTGTTTGCAGAACAATTCGCAAATCCAAGAGCAACACCAAAAGAATAGATAGGAATAAAGGGAGTAGCAATGAGGATCTTAAACTTTTCTATACTTGGGTTCCACAAATATATATTATAATTTCGATAGTGATAGAAGCAGTATAAGCCATTACAGAATCCAACCATGGTTTTGGCACAAAAAAAAAGGGATTTCACGCCTAAATATCTCCATTAACTATTGCAAACAGCAGACACTCTCAATTCTTTGTGAGACCAAAGATCCCAGGTTGATAGGGTATATAGCAGAAAACCATTATGATCATCGTTAATATTATTGGTTAATGATTTTGCTTGGTTGAGGCTTAGGTGTTTGGTAATGAAAATCAGGCTGGTGATGGCGGAGTTCCAAGATTTTGAAATGCACCTGAATCGGATTAAGGATTTCACTGCCACCCGAGTCAGTATGTCGAATACAATGACGTCGTCCGGGACACGCTGAGACTGAGACATCCCACTGAGTCAAATCTGGGTTTCAGATTTTGATACATACACAATTTTTTGGGAGGGGAACCTAATTTTAAGTGTGTGCAGCCCTGCTCTATTGTTTTAGGTTTTTCCTTTGTTAAATAAAATTCCATTTCTTCATATCTAAATATTTCTATTTTCCCTCCAAAAAATTGTGTATTTATATCATATACAAGTAACACATAACAATTCAACTACTAAAATCAAGGAGCACTAACGACGCTCAAGTGCAAAAATCATGGATTCCGTTATTGGCTTAAGCTAAAAATAAGGACTGGAATAACACAAATACTATCAGACCTGTGTTAGGATAACACAAACCATCGTTTCAATGAGTAAGACACAAATTTCATAACTAATTACCATGAATCTCTGGAATTGCTTGCTCCCACTCCTACAAGTTTGCTTATGGACCCTCCGCATGCAACTACCTATCATTTTTCATCACTTTATTTTTTTTAGAAGAATTATTTTTCATCACTTAATTGTTGTAGTATTGCTTGAATTTATAAACACATGATCAAAGTGAACTACAGTATACTAGAAAACTTGGAGCCGATGCAAGCAAGTCTGAATTTCATTCCTATAGTTTACAGTGATGGATCAAATTTTTAAGCTCTCAAAGCAGTACAAGCCTAGAAATACTTCATGTAAATAGGCTTTGAAGATTTTCAAAAAACGTGCTAAAGGAGTAATCCTCTCCCACACACACACACACAAAAACAATAATAATAAAAAATAAAAAAATTACATTCAAAGTCATGTAACAAGCCAAAATGTCACATTCCAATTTTATATCTCTTTGTCAAACTTGGTCTCATTGGCCTCCCACATAGCATTCCCTCATGGCATTACTCGCTTGTTACATGATTGACTTGATATATTTGTCATAAGAGATGCTTTCTCTCTTCCTTTCATCCCTTCTCTTAAAAGTGCATGGCCACAATTCATTATAGGAATTGTGGGTAAAGGCATAAATTCATACGTTTTTATAAAACTATAAAAAAATGATAATTCTTATCAACGTTTCAAGTCTCTTATAAAATGCAAAATTTCACCTTCTAAGTGAAAAAAACAACAATTCTAACATATGTTGAAAGTATCTACGTAGTCAAGAGTCTTGTGATTTTGAACATTACCCTCCTCTCCTATAGAATTTGGTTTTGAATCCCCCTCTCCACTTGTTGTAAGCAGAAAAATAATAAAGGTATCCATACAGAGTTAATTTTATAAGAAAAAAAAATGTTTATTTTCACCACCAAAAATATGTTTATCTATAATTTAGAGTATTTTTGTTATTAAGAAATCCGTTGTGTCCTTGTGATTCATTTCCAACTCCATTCATCGATAGTTGTGAACTGAATCGATTCTGTTTGTAGCGTGAGAGGAGAACCAAAGCAGATTAGTCTTGCAAAATCACATTAATAATAATATATGATTAATAAGGATCCTTTCCACTAAAAGGACATAAAGGGTTATCCATTTCAATGGATCTATTCAACAAACTCTTGTTTCCCTTGGTAATCTTAGATTTCTTTCATTTGTCTATTGCAGTAGGAAAGCAAAACTAAAGTACCAAATGATTCTACTTGGAGAAAGGTGTAACAAAGAAGAGGGTGCATCAGAATCAGATTAGTAAGTTATAAATGGTTATTATTATCTTAATTATAAAAACATAGGCAGAAAACAGTGATTCAATCACTAGCATTTGAATATACCATATATATAAATAATACTAATCAAACGACTAGTAAGTTCTAAATAGTTATTTGAAGTGCTGCATATTTTCTCTACACAGACCCACAACAATCATTGAGTAGTAGGCAAACTAAACAAAGCGTATTATTACATAACATTAATAGACTTCTTGAGAGAATTAAAAGGAATATCTGCATTGAAAATTCAAAGTATTTAGGACACCATTTTATCTGCTGTATTAAAAAATTAAAGACTTTCATGGATATGTATTGTCAATGTCACTAAGCCCGCTCGTCAACAATTTCACTACCCCAGCCAGATCATCATACAGCATTCTAAATTTCAATAGTTTCATGATCAACAAATCCTAACTTTGGGCACACATTACCAGAGCTCTCTGTAACTATATTTTCTCTATTTTCCATTTCTTACATCTCCACCAAAAAAGCAAATCCCAACATTTTCAATTGTCAAAATAAATATAAAAGTCAATTAAGCAGTTAAATATGTGAGCAAATATCAAAAGCATGCTATTTTAGATATTAAAGTATATGATTTGGCTTTATGCATTGTTTACACATTGTAAAAGTTTATTCCCTTGTTTCTTGGGACTAAAGCCTAGGAAACTAAGCTTAGGGGTGGCAATTTTTACCCATATTCATGAACCCACCCATTACCCACCTTATTTAGATAAGTCTTAACCCAACCCATTTGAATATTTGGGTTAAATGGGTAAAGACCCATTTGGTTATTTAATTAAATGGGTCTAACTGGATATATCCACTGATACCCACTAAACCCATCTAAATTTTTAAAAAATGAACAAAATACTCTTGAAACCTAATAAATGACTAAAATACTCCAAAAATCCAAAAAATTACCAAAATACCTCCAAAACCAAGAAAATGACCAAAATACCCCTGAAACTCAAAAAATGACCAAAATACCCTGAAAACCCAACAAATGACCAAAATACCCTTAAAACCCAACAAATTACCAAAATAACCCCAAAACCTAAAAATTACCAACATACCCCCAAAACCCAAAAAATGACCAAAATACCCCCAAAACCTAAAAATTACCCAAAAAAATGACCAAAATATCCTGAAACCAAAAAAATGACCAAAATGCCCTCGAAATCCAAAAAATGACCAAAATACCCCAAAAACCTAAAAAATGAACAAAATACCCCCAAAACCTAAAAATTACCAACATACCCCCAAAACCTTAAAATTACAAAAAAAAAAAAAAAAAAAAGAAAGAAAGACCAAAATATCCCTGAAACCTAAAAATGACCAAAATACCCTCAAAACCCAAAAAATGACCAAAATGCCCCGAAACCCAAAAAATGACCAAAATACCCCCGAAATCCAAAAATACCAAAATACCTCTAAAACCTATAAAATGACTAAAATACCCCCGAAACCTAAAAAATGACCAAAGTACCTCTAAAACCTAAAAATGACCACAATACCCCCCGAAACCTAAAAATGACCAAAATACCCTCAAAACCCAAAAAAAATGACCAAAATACCCTCGGAACCCAAAAAATACCAAAATACCTCTAAAACCTATAAAATGACTAAAATACCCCGAAATCTAAAAAATGACCAAAATACCTCTAAAACCTATAAAATGACTAAAATACCCCCAAAACCTGAAAAAATTACCAAATTACCCCGTAACCTAAAAAATGACTAAAATACCTCTAAAACCCATAAAATTACCAAAATACCCCTAAACTTAAAAAATGACTGAAATATCCTAAAACCTAAAAAAGGGACTAAAAAATTACCAAAATACCCCAAAAACCTAAAAAAATGATCGAAATACACTTGAAACCTAAGAATTACCAAAATTCACCCTAAACCTAAAAAATTACCAAAATGCCCCCTAAACCTAAAAAATGACTGAAATACCCCTGAAACCTAAAAAATTACCAAAATACCCTGAAACCTAAAAATGATCGAAATACCCCAAGACCTAAAAAATGACTAAAATAACCCCAAAACCTAAAACAATGACCAAAATACACCAAAAACCTAAAAAAATTATCGAAATACCCCAAAAACATTAAAAAAAAAATGACCAAAATAACCCCAAAAGCTAAAAAAAAAATTATCGATAAAAACACCTGAAACCAAAATTATGACCAAAATACCGCTAAACATGTAAGATGACCAAAATACACCAGAAACATATGAAATTACCGAAATAGAGGTTTAGGTTATTTTGGATGTTTCAAGGATATTTTGATCATTTTTTAGGTTTCAAGGGTATTTTGATCATTTTTAGGTTTCGGAAGTATTTTGATCATTTTTAGGTTTCAAGGGCATTTTGGTCATTTTTGGGTTTTCGAGGTATTTTGGTCATTTTTTGAGGTTCAGGGGTATTTTGGTCATTCTTGGGTTTCGTGGGTTTTTTGGTCATTTTTTGAGTTTCAGGGGTATTTTGGTCATTCTTGGGTTTTTGGGGTATTTTGGTCATTTTTTGAGTTTCGAGGGTATTTTGGTCATTCTTGGGTTTCGGAGCTATTTTGGTTATTTTGTGAGTTTCGGGGGTATTTTAGTCATTTTTTGGTTTCGGGGGGGGGTATTTTGGTCATTTTATAGGTTTTGAAAATATTTTGGTCATTTTTAGGTTTTAGAGGTATTTTGGTCATTTTTTGAGTTTTGGAAGTATTTTGGTCATTTTTAGGTTTCAGGAGTATTTTGGTCATTTTTTAGGTTTCGGGAGTATTTTGGTCATTTTTTGGGTTTTGGAAGTATTTTGGCCATTTTTAGGTTTCGGGGGTATTTTGGTCATTTTCTAGGTTTCGGGAGTATTTTGGTTATTTTTTGGGTTTCGGGGTTATTTTGGTCATTTTTTGGGTTTTGGAAGTATTTTGGTCATTTTTTGGGTTTTGGAAGTATTTTGGTCATTTTTAGGTTTCAGGGGTATTTTGGTCATTTTTTGGGTTTTAGGGGGTATTTTGGTCATTTTAGAGATTTTGGAGGTATTTTGGTCATTTTAGTTGGTTTTAAGCATATATGGTGATTTTAGAGATATCGGGGGTATTTTGGTCATTTTAGAGATTTTGGGGATAATTTTAGATGTCCAAGGGTATATTGGTAATTTTGAAAGTGTAGGGGTATTTGTATCATTTTAGGTATTTAAGGGTATTTTGGTAATTTTGGAGGTCAAGAGGGTATTCAATTAGTTTTAGAGGTATTTGAGTCATATTGAGTTAAATGGGTGGGTTACTAATTAAATGGATTGGGTTGGTAATGGATAATTAATTTATATATAAACGGGTCATAAATAGAAAAATGGATAATTACATACCCAACCCATTTATGACCCAACCCGCCCATTTGCCACCCCTAATGTCTAAGCTCACCAAATTGTTCATGCTGTCACTAAGGCCTAATTCCAAGAGTTTATTATACTATTCATATAGCTCTACATATGCTTGCCAGGTTAAGAGATAGACAAATAAATTAGCGAAAAAAACTATAAAGATTAGAAGATTGTTGGGGGGGAGGAGAATCAATTGAGCCAACACAGAAAATGTAAAGTCTAGAGAAAATATTCTTTTGTTGCCACAGAATCAAAGCATGATATCCAACAAGGTGTGTAGAAAACTAAGTACCAAATTTATAGGTAAAACCAATTTCAATTGTTAACTTGATGCCAAATCCTGTAATCATTACAAGTGAAATAAGGCTATGAATATACCATTTGCTAGAAAGTCCACAAAAATTGGTTGATAAATAATAGCCATAACAGCTGAAAGGGTTCTTTTCTGTTTAATAAAATTTATTCTGCTATATTACTTTTAAGTCTGCAACAATAGAAAACAAAACAAAACACAATGTTGCCTTAATCTTTCCACAAATTACATAGAAAACAAACTTTCCAACATCAAGTAAAACTAGGCTCTTAAAGAAATTAGCTGTGTCAGCCACCCATGTAGAATTCCAAGGTTTTGCTTGATTTGACTCTGGATCAAATGAACAAGTCTGGTGCCAAACTTCACGAACAGAAGTTCAACATAGTCAGTGCAGCAAAAAACTGCCCAACTTTTTACACTTCCATGTCACAGCAGTACTTTAAGAGGAATGCTACAGATGTGTCAGCTTTTAAAACACAAAAATAATAATAATTTAGAAATTTAGTTATTGATGTGGCACCAATCACATTAATATCCAACATAGTTTTAGCAATTTTTGTTGTAAAATTGGTAGCACTTTTAGCATTTTCCACAGTTTAATGTCTACAATAGTGGTAAAGGACTACATAATACAACTTGCATAAGAGGAAAATCCTTCAACAGCTTTCATATGACACCATAAAAAACAAACACTACAAAAGGTTCATTAGTCAGGATAGGCACTGCAGGTCTGCAGCCATGTCTGATATCATTTATGCCACACGCATAAAAATTATTCTTGAGCAGATTATCTAAATTCTTAGGCCAGGAGTAACAGATTAAGCAAACAAAAATTCCAAATCATTCAATGTGGCAAAAATGTTACAAAGGAGAGAATGGAGAGAATGGATTATTATTAATATTTTACCATTGAAAAACACAGTTAGAAAACATTGACCAACCAAAACACAGAGAGAACTTCACATAGATTGCCACTTTGCTTTCATAAAAAATAATCTTCATATTCAGATGACACGTTTATCCCATCAACTAAAACCAAACTCTCCACTAAATCAGTTGTGTAGCCCAACCATGCAGGACTTTAAATTCCAAGATTGTTCTCATTTAGAGTATCAAGGTCAATAGAAACAATCCCACTTTTTTGTGTTTCGATTAGGAGTTCATTGTTGACGCAGCCAAAGAACCTCTCAAACGAATCTACTGTTACAGATTTTTTAGTCCAAGACTGAACAACACCATACTCCATCACCCACATTTCGGTTACAACACTCCAGTCTAGAGATGCATAGAAAACAATCAAAGCTAGCAATCCCTTGAACACCACAAGACGTTCAAGAACAATATAGAATCCATCTAAGTAATGGTGCGGCAACATAATCTCTTGGAATTGTTCGTCATTAACATCAAAGCACAAAATGAAATTGTGGCCTGTAGTATAAACTAATGAGTGCAGAGCTCCATTGACAAATAAAAACGGTTTGGTCTTGCATATCAAAAGTAGAAGCATTACTTAATGACTCCTCTGGTATCACAACACTTCTCCACGAATCAGAACTCAATGTGTACACCTTGGCCTCAAGTTGCGGCTCTTTGTTTCCATAACAAGCAACATGAGATACTATTCTGAGAATTTTGAAGACATTGTTTTGAGCATGGTTTGCAAGTCCATGACCAATATGAAAATAACTACCAAAATACATAGGCAAGGAAGTAGGAGTAAGCCTCTTAAACTTTTTAATAATTGGGTTCCCCAAATATACTGAATAATTATTCCCGCAGTCATGACCTTTGTCATAGATGCAGTATATGCCATTACAGAAACCGATCATGTTGGAACCAAAAAATGGGATTTTACACTTAATATCTCAGTTAACGTGCGGTTGTTATTGCAAAAAATCACACGCAATTCTTTTTGAGGCCAAGAGAATTTTTTTATTTTTTTAAGAATATCATAACTTTATTAAGAAAAAGATAAAAAAACATTACATCTTAAGCCAAAACTGACTCAATCATAATAGTATTTTCCTCTATCTAAGCTACAAAACTAATTAAATTCCTAGCATATTGAGCTAAGATGTGAACAGGGCAATTGCCTTGCCATCGAACATGAGAGACTTGTACTCCCCTAAAATCCTTTAGCTTACTTTGTATTCCCTCGACTATATTGCGAATAGTTATTGGTGGTTCACATGATCCATTCACAGCCTCAGCAACAATCTTTGAATCACATTCAAAGATAACCTCTCGGACTCCCACATCCCATGCAAAATGAACCCCTTCCTCCAAAGCTTTGGCTTCAATTTCTAATGGGCCTAGCGGGTAAGGTATATTTTTACTCAAAGCGGCTTCTACTCTTCCAGCAAAATCATGAATGACTGCCCCGATGCCTGAAGAATGAGAAGACTCAAATGTTTCACCATCAACATTAAGTTTATACCAAGGAGCTTTCGGAGGTGACCACTGAGCATCTTCGTTGAACCCCCCTGAATGTATCTTAAGGTTAACCGTTTGAAATTCATCCAGAAGGAAACGAGCTCACTGCAAAATTGCCAAACCCTGCTGCCTTAGCTTTCCCAACCGAAACTCATTCCTATTGAACCATATGCACCATGCCACCATGGCCACCAACTCCAGCAACTCCTGTCCCAAAGAGAATTGGTATATAGAATATAGCCAAAGAGAATTGGTATATAGAAGATAGCCACTATCATGATCATCATTAATATTATTACTATTGGGTAATATTTGGCTTTGTCGAGGCTTAGGTGTGTGGTAATGAAATTGGGACTGGTGATGGTAGAGTTCATAGACTTAGAAACGCTCCTGTAATAGATTAAGGGTTTCACTCGAATGTCAAAGAGATAATCAATTCATTATCAAAGAGTATACCAATGTACCTGCAAAAATTGTATTGAAGTCAATCTTTCTTCTTTTATTATTCTAAAAATTAGTTAAATTTTGGGGTTTTTTTTTTTTTTTTTTTTTTTTTTTTTTTTTTTTTTTTTTTTTTTTTGACAATGCCATAAATTATATGGCTTAGTCTCAATCCTAGTAAATAGATTTACTTACACTAAGGAGTTAGTGAGGCTACTATTAGCCACCCATATGAACGAAGAAGTATAGAGTTGAAAATTGACCTTTTAACAGCCAATTATATTCAAATTACACATTCCAATATTTTATAAGAACAAATATCAAACGGCTTTAAAATGAAGAGTTTGTATAAATTTTGTGAAACCTTGAACACACACACAGAGAGAGAGAGAGAGAGAGAGAGAGAGAGAGAGAGAGAGAGGAGAGAGAGAAGAGAGAGAGAGAGAGAGAGAGATAAGTCTTCAACAACGAAAACATTTCATTGCTATTAGTGTCACACCCTAAATCTCAAAAGTCCAAAGCATAAGAAAGACATTTCAAAGTACCTATAGATTTTTTTCTTTTTGACAATCCAATCCACAAAAATCATATCAAGTACCAACATCAAGAATTATATAATAATTCCATTGAACATACTCTCATAGTAAGTAGAACTCTAAGCAATAATTACAAGGACCATTGGCCACAAAAGAATAGAGGTCTAAATAAATAATTACATATCATAAGCTTGTTCCATCAGTGGGAATAACGTTACAACCACTATAATATACAAAAAATGAGTCAAGCTTATTCTAAGACGTACATCATCTAATATCTCCATTACAAAAGTTCAGCCTCCATCAGTAGTTAGTCTAACTACTGTTAGCCACCAAAAAATTATCTCAAAAGATTGTTGCCTACTTTGAAAAGTTTATAAAATAATGGAATGAGACAGAGCCCAGTAATTGCATAATTAATAGGAGTGGGGGTAATACAAGCTTCATCTTCAATAATAATAATAATGTGACAAGAATGATTTAATAATGAAACACAATATTTCTCAAAGAAATATCTTGAAACTATATACTATAATATGTGAGCACCAACAATATAATTTTCAAGACCATAATATCTAATATAAGGTGAATTATCACAAATATACCACACTACAACATAGATCGGTCAGGGAATCCACCAATTCACAACTGACATGATATTGTCTTCTCTGGTATGCAGACTTTTGGCTCCATGAACAACAGCCTTACCTATACCCACAATGTTTTTTTCTCCTCCCATGGGCAGCAAAGAGAGCGCGTCAAATAGACCTCTTTGCATGTGGTCTCTTGGCCCCATGACAACAGCCTCATCCACACACAATTAAGAAACTTCTTCCTCCCATAGACAACAGGGAAGAACGTGTCATCCAAAATGAAAGGACACTGATCTAGATTTGAGTCCATTGTCACAAAGACTATGGAAACCAAATCAGGTTGATCATCGAAAAATCACACACGGCATGGTGTTAAAACCACATAAGCTCATAGGTTACATTACTTTGAAACACATAGTTCATATCCAGGTAGGTTCAGAAAAACCTTAAATAATCTAATTTCTACAAAGTTTGTAAGGTTCTTAACTTCATTCTTGTTAAGAGATTTTCTATCAATTTCCCAAATAGTACAAGATAAGATAAGCATCTTTAAATTTTTCAATATATTATAAAATCAATGATTTTCTTATCAAAGATTAAATAAAAGATGTTCATTTTTCGATATCAACAATTCATGCATTTCCCCAAATGCAATACCAAATATAATGCACTTTTCATATATAATCATATATATATATATATATATTAAGGTTACGACACGATAGTTTTTAGGAAAAATATAGTTTCCATAGGTAGTTTCCAAAAGCGTGTCTAACCCAAAAATAACATTTATACAACATGGTTATTTTTTAAAAATTTCATTAAAAAACTATTTATCTCGCAACTGCAAAAGCCTAATTCTCCAAGTTTCAAGGAGATTAGATAGAACTTAAACAATATCAAGTATACTTATCACAATAAGTATAGAGGTCGAAATTGTATCTAGCTACAATTTAGAAATTGCCAAATAAGCACTTAATTAGGCAAGCATAGTATTTAACCTCATTAATAATAATATGTCTCACTTCCAAAGTTTTTCAAAAATTAATTCACAAGGCATAAACTCCAATTTATAAAGTTAACCTATTTAACATCATCTCCAACATTATGACTAGTTTCCATAAAATTTACACTACATCATTAATAGGCTCATGAAAGCAAAATCAAAATATCCTCCAAGACAAGAAATTTAGGACTTTAACTAACTTCAAATAAACCCAATGGCAATGGAAAAATTAGATTTACCAATCATCACATGTTATAACTTGAAACCCCTAAATTTTCCACCATACATAAACCATAAGTAGTCATCATTAGCACAAATTATATACTCACTCATCAAATAATTCTACCAATACAAATCTATACATAAAAACACATAAATATCACTTTCAATGCTCATAAATCACTTGGGTATCATTATTAAAGTTTAGATAAAAATAACCTCAAGCAAAACTGTAAAACCCACCAAAAATATTAGAAAATTTTACCTCAAATAAAAGGGATGATGATGCTTAGGGGTTCCTAAGAATTTTTCCGGTGGTCATGCAAGAAAGTGATGGTGGAAATAGTGATATGGAGGTACTAGCGGGAGAGTTTGAAGTAGTGAAGAGGAGTGTTCTACTGAAAATTAAAAAGAAGAAAAAGAAAGAAAAGAGAAGGAGAAGTGAGGAGCTGGTCAAAGAGAGTAAAAGATAAGTGAAAATGAGTGGTGGGAATGGGTGGGGTAGGTGGGGTAGTTGGGAGGCACGTGTGTTCCACTAAAAAATCCGACTTTCTTTTTTTTTTTTTTTTTGGTCTTACTGACTAGGACGTTACAATTAGGGTTCTCTCAAACTTAGTTAGTGGAGGCTCTGCTGACTCAAATGAGGCTCACACTTATCATTATAGTCGAAATGCTAAACTCTCAAGGACAAAATTATTTTGATAAATTTTTTAGCAAGGACTGGGTTGTTCGTTTTTTGTAAAATTGGTTAATTGTGCTTAATTGTTTTCATCTTTTCTATTGGTAATTTTTGTTATTGTGGAAATTTTTTGGGATGTTTATTTTGTTTTTGATGAGTCTAAATGTAATAATAATTTTATGAAACAAAATTGCATAGACACTTTAGTTGGGGTGGTTATACTCGTGTCAAACACAGTCATTTAGGACACTCTGGCATACGTGGATCTAATGAAAATGCCTTAAAAACATAAAACCTAGTATAGTAGCCTTGCTTGATGACTATTTCATACTGGATCTATAGTTTCAATTCAAGTGTTTATTGAAAATTTTAAAATTGTCAACAATCTTTGGATTGAATTTTTTGCATAAATTGTTAATTGTATAGTCACCCTATTTCCAACCTTAGACACCACAATAAAAACACAACTATAATTAAGTTGCAGATGTTACATAAGAACAATTAGAGAACACATAAGGTTGTACATCTTCGGTTTTATAGTATATGTAAATAATAAAAATAGAAACATCAAGAAAGTGACCTCAACTATGTTATTTTACAGGGAGGTATGCCCCTGAATGTGATGGGAGCTACCAAGGGAGATACGTAGGAAGTTAATTAGTATATTCAAATATTTGTGGAAGAAACCAAGATAATTCCATCTGATTTTTTTTTTTTTTTTTTTTTTTTTGTGGAAAAAAGTATTTATTGTGGTTAGGATAATTTCTTGAGATTTTTTTTTTCTTTTAGATTTTAGATTGAAATTTTTTAATAACTTTTTAAAAATTATTATTGTGATGAGCGATTATTAGTAAGTAAAAAGTGACTTCAGTGGTGGGCCCAAATGTAAAATTATGGTCAAATGTGATATTGGTATTGTCCACTATGACGATTGAACTGTCGATTATAAGAAAAAAAAAATAAGATACCACCAAATGTGACAAAAGTACGGTTAGAAGTGATATTAGTACTGCCTAATGTAATAATGGAACTGTCAAATTTGAGAATAAAAAATAGTGTGCCATTGAATGTGACAAAAGTAGAATTATACGTGATGTTGGTACTACTTAATGTAACAATGGAACAATCAAATTTAAGAAAAATAAATAAAGGAACCACTATATGTGACAAAAGAACTGTCAAATATGATATTGGACATGCACAATATGATAATGAAATTATCAAATTTGAGAAACAAATAAAAGAACCACTAAATGTGACAAAAGAAATGTCAAATGTATTGTTAGAACTGCAAAATATGATAATGAAATCGTCAAATGTGAGAAAAAATCGAGGGAACTACCAAATGTAAAAAAAGAACTGTCACATGTGATATTAGAACTGCATATTGTGAGAATGGAACCGTAAAATGTGAGAAAAAAAATAAGGGAACCACCGAATGTGACAAAAGAACTGTCACATGTAATGTTGAAACTACACAATGTGAAAATGAAACCGTTAAATGTGAAAAAAAAAAATAAGGGAACTATTGAATGTGACAAAAGGATTGTCACATGTGATGTTGGAACTGTATAATGTGATGATGAAATTATTAAATGTGAGAAAAAAAGTAAGAGACCTACTGAATATGACAAAAAAATTGTTACATGTGATGTTGAAACTACACAATGTAAGGATGAAATCGTCTAATATGAAAAAAAAAAAAAAAAAAAA